>NC_142811.1:27721091-27781091 GCF_049724085.1 Artemia sp. Qi Xiang Cuo
TATAGATTTTTTCCAGATCCCGCCCCCCCCCCCCCCCCCCCCAACAACCCCCCCCCCGCCACAATTGCATCCCTGCGGCACATCCTGCGGCGCTTTCCTGGCCCACGGCGCATCCCGGCGGCGCTTCTCTGGCCCGGGGGACCTTTGGGGACCGGGGAGGGCCTTTTGGGCACAGGGATGGCCTTTGGGGGTCTGGGGGGCACTTGAGGACCGATTGGGCCTTGGGTCGCCCATGAACCTGGGGGGGGCCGGGTGATGCCATTGGCGGGTCGGGCCGACCATGTTGGACCGTGAGGGCGCGGGGGGGACCAGTGGCTGGCCGGTCGAAGCCGGGTGGTCTGTTGGGCAATCGTTGGGCGTTTGGGGGGCCCGGGGAGGGTCTTTGGGGGCCTGGGGTGGACCTTTGGGGGCGCCGGTGGAGGGCCTTTGGGAGCTGGGGGGGCCTTTGAGGACCGGTGGCTTCCTTTGGGGTTGGGGTAGGAGGATTGGAACCCTTTGGGGTTGGGTTAGAGGACCTCACAACACTGTTCAAATGAAACTTGTGTATTATAACGACCACAGAGTTTCACCTTTAAATTCTCTTCTAAAATCTCTTCAAAAATCTTCTTTTAAAATGTCTCTATCTGTTTCGCCGAAATATTTCCATAACCTGTCTAAAACGGTTTCGCCCAAATAATCCCTAAACGCAAATTCAGTGTGTTCCTTTGTTATTGGCATCTCTGTGCTAACGCATTTCAAATTAATAGGAAACCTTTTCGCGCGCTATAGGGTCACAATTTATAGGGTCAATAGGGTCACTTCTACTGGCTAGTGCCCTTTTTAATAGTCAAAAGGGAATGGAGAGCAACTAATCCCCCTCTCACGCCCACCATTTCCCCAAACACATTCAAAATTTTTTTTGATATAACCATTTTGTTAAACATAGTTGAAATTTCTGGAAATTAGGTCTTTGAGGATGACAACCCCCCACAGCCCTCAGGGCAAGGATTGTAATTTGTGCTTTGGGGGTATATAAGAGTTTTATATAAAGCTCTGTCGTAGAAAATTCAAAAAGGGCTCATTTGATTGGAAATTGAAATGGATAGTGCCTTTTTTCACAGACGAAAGTGATTGGAAGGCAACCAACACCCCTTCGACGCCCACCATTTATCCAAACACATCCAATTAAAATTTTGAGATAGCCTTTTTGTTCAAAGTCGTAGAAAGGTCTGAAAATTATATCTTTGAGGATGACACACTCCCTTCATCCCTCAGGGTAAGGGTTGTAAGTTATGCCCTGGGGGCATATAAGGTTTTTATTGAAAGCTTTATCGTTGAAACTTAAAAAGGGCTCATTCGATTGGAAATTCAAAGGGCTAGTGCCCTTTTTAATAGTCGAAAGTGATTCGAGGGCTACTAGCCCCCCTCTCACGCCCAGTTTTTCCCCAAACACAGCCAGTCAAAATTTTTAGACAGCCATTTTGTTCAACGTAGTTACAAGTTTTAGAAATTAGATATTTGAGGATGATACCCCCTCAGAGCCCTCGGGGCAAGGGCTGTAAGTTATGTCCTGGGGGCATATGAGGTTCTTATAGATATTGATGTTGTAGGAACTTCAAAAAGGGGTCATTCGATTGGAAATTAGAAGTTTTTGGGACCTTTTTAATATTCGAAAGTGATTGGAGGATAACTAACACCCCTCTCACACCCACCATTTCCCTAACACAGCCAATCAAAATTTTGATATAGCCATTTTGTTCGACGTTGTTAAAAAGTCTGGAAATTATGTTTTGAGGATGACACTCCTCCCACAACCCCCAGGGCAAGGGTTGTAAGTTCTGCCCTGGGGGCATATAAGGCTTTTTTTTATAGAAAGCGCTGTCGTAGAAAATACAAAAGGTATCATTCGATTGGAAATTGAACGGCTAGTGCCCTTTTTAATAGCCAAAAGTTATTGAAGGGCAAGTAACCCCCCTCTCACATCCACCATTTCTCCAAACACATCCAATCAAAATTTTGAGATAAATATTTTATTCAACGTAGTTGAAAGGTCCATAAATTATGTGCTTGAGAATGACAACCCCCTCAGATCCCTCAGGGCAAGGGTTGTCAGTTATGCCCTGGAGCATATAAGGTTTTTATAGGAAATGTTCTCTTAGAAACTTAAAAAGGGCTCATTTGATTGGAAATTGAAAGGGCTAGTGCCCTTTTCAATAGTCCAGAATAAACGGACAGCAACTAACCCCCCTCTGACGATCACCATTTCCCCAAACACATCTAATGTAAATTTTAAGATAGACATGTTCTTCAACTTAGTCGAAATTTTTGGATATTAGGTTTTTGAGGATGACAACCCCCCCCCCAGGGCAAGGGTCATAAGTTATGCCTTGGAGGATATAAGGTCTTTATTGAAAGCGTTTTCGTAGAAACTTCAAAAGGGCTCTTTCGATTGGAAATTGAAAGGGCTAGTGCCCTTTTTAATAGTTGAAAGTGATTGAAGAGCAACTAACGCCCCTCTCAGTCCCATTATTTCCCCAAACACATCCAATCAAAATTTCGAGATAGCCATTTTCTTTAACGTAGTTGAAAGTTCTGGAAATTAGGTCTTTGAGGATGACAATGCTCTCACAGCCCACAGGGAATGGGTCGTAATTTATGCCCTGGGGGCATATAAGGTGTTTATAGAAAGCGTTGTCGTAAAAACTCAAAACGGCTCATTCGATTGGAAATTGAAAGGGTTAGTGCCCTTTTTAACAGTCTAAAGTGATTGGAAGTCTTGACATTTTTAAAGTAAAGATCGATGTGGGTACAATGTATTAATATTTTTTTTTGGTTTAGACCAGGGCACTTCGTATCGAAGGAGTTGTCGTAGGAACTTCGAAAAGGGCTCATTCGATTGAAAATAGAAAGGGTTAATGCCCTTTTTAATAGTCGAAAGTGATTGGAGAGCAACTAGTCCCCCACCCACGCCCACCCTCCAATTTTTGCATTATGTTTAAAAACTGAATCTTGCCTTAAGATTAAATCAAAATGCACTATGTTAATGCTAATTCCCAATAAGGCATCTCAGCAGTATCCGAAGAACGATTGAGGGTCAGGGTTGTCACCAGACCAAAAAAATTTCGTAACGTCCAACTCTTAAAAGCGTAACTCTTTTGCAATTTTTGATAGGAAAGTCTCTTTTCAAGGCAGGGTGCCTTAATTTTACTATCAAGAGCCGTACTTAAAGGGGGGAGGCGACTTTTGTTGCCTTTCATTAAAAATCCTCTCTCCATTTTTTAAAAGGTTTCTAAAAAGTATATAGTTCAGGAAATTCCTATTTATTCAACTGTAAGTGCTGCTTCCAGTTTACCTGCACAACTGAAAGAAGCTTTTTAGGATTTTTTAGGAGAGGAGATCAAACAATAAAGAAAAATTAAAGTCTATTTTCAAAATGAACTAAAAAGTAGAGAATTATTTTTCTTTTCTTAAGAATATATGAATATAATCGAACACGAGGGGCACAAAAAGCATTGGGTTTTACATAACATAAAAACCAAATTTACCTAGGTTTTAAATGCATAAACGGAAAAAGTCGATGAGTTGACGAAAACCAATAAAAAAGATCAAATTATGCAAAAACGAATCGATTTTTTGCCCCGAATTTTCACTTATATTTATAGATTCTGGAAAAAATTTTTTAAGTATTTTAATTTTCAAATTAAAAAAAATATAATGTCTCATCCAAGATTACAAATTAAGTTAACACAGCCTTCGGAAGTACTCTTACCGTTGTGCTATACTGACAAAAGTGGGAAGTAACAGAACATTCAGAAGTGGTTGAAAAATACTTCAAAAATTAAAAAATCGTGTGGCAAAGAAATTAATGGAAGATGGAAAAAAAGATCAGTGAGTTAATAAAAATGAACTGGAAATGATTTAATTAATAAAAATTAGGGGGGATAATAAAAAACCTATAATTTAATAAAGATGTGCCGAGAAATTCAAAGAAATTTATATTTTCAGGGGGGTTGGGGCCTCAGTCTAGCCTGCATGGTTCCTATGAATCAGTTTTTAAGTGGCCTGTAAGCCTAGCCTGTGCAGATAGAAAACTGTTTATTTTCTTCATAAAAATGGGCATTAGTCTAGTTGCCTTTTTCTAAAGCCAAATATTTAGTGATTGTTGTTTTCTGAAGAGAACGTGCTAAACACACAAGCAGTACCATTAAATTCTTTATTTTATACCATTTCCAAATATCATGGCCCCTTTTCTGAAAATAAACCCACCCCCTGATGGTCCGGGATATAGCCCTAGGAATATATTAAAAAAAGATCAACCAATAAAATTCTTACTTTACAATATGAAAGAACACTAAAGATTACGACAAGAAAGAATGTCATCCAAGATTCGACACAACGATGAAATATATTTATACACTTATATGTGGGACCTCAGATGGAGAGGAGGGTATAATGACAAAAAAGGGACCATGATATTTGGAAAAAGTCTAGCATAAAATCGAAAATTCCGGCTCAACCAACGCACCCCCCTCCTCGATGCTAATGCTTAGATATAAACAAAAAATGGCTCATTTTTACAGTTTCATATATTTTATCAATATCAGCTGTTCATAATCCCATATAAAAAGAGCATGTTTTGTATATAGCGCGATATTATGTCCAACCAATCAGAAGGGGTGGGGGTGAGGTTGTTACGCAAAGAATAGTATATATATCATCAGCACTTGTCAATTAGCTGCTACACACGCAAGATAGATGCTAAAGGAAACTAGTCAAACGGGTATCAGTCAATAGAAAATTGGATCGCAAAGCGTGGTTTGTATACTTTAATATTTAAACAACAATATTTATTTTTTTTTAATATTTAAACAACAATTTTTTAATATAATAACAATATTTAAACTTTTGTTTGTAGGGAGTTAAGGGGAAAAAAGTACCTAGGTTAGTTTACGTATTTAATATATACTATGCTTAACTTACTATGCGAGTAAGCGAAGTGGGTATTATCTCATCCTAATAACTTAGTGATTGTGTAATAAGATTAAATGTCCGTGATATGAAAGAATGTCTATACTCATGTCAGTGTAATCAAAATGGGAACAGCAGATTTTTTCGGGGGGGAGGGAATAGATCACTCAGAAAATGTGAAACTTACTTATTATTCAAAAGCGTAACATAATTGTAATATAAATCAAAAACGTACCAAAAATGTAACGTTTTTAAGACCGTAACGTAAAACTTACCGTTTTATTCAACCCGTTCTAAACAGAGGACGACCGGCACTTAGGTGTCAACCCTGCTAAGGGTATTATGTTCAAACTTTCGGGGCTACTTCTGCTCTTAAAATGTAACCAAATCAAAATAGCTACAGTGTATCCAAGCTATCAAAGAAAGTAAACAGATTTTTTTTTGCGATTGAAATCAAGTTTTCTATTTCAGGTCAACTAGAGGAGGTATGAAAGTAAATTGAACACTACTATTGGTGTCCAGATATTTAAAAGGGCTTATGTTTTTAAAAATTGCTGAAAATTTTTCTCCAGCATACAAATAGCAGGTCAAACTATAAAGTCTTAAAAAAAAAGAAAAGATTTAAAGAATTATTTTCTTTTTCTCTGAAAAGACTATGTCAATATAAAACGAACAGAAATTAATTAAAAAAAACTTTTCCCACAAAATAAGTTTTTTAAAGAAAAGTAAAGAACTCCATTAAACCAAAAATGAGCAAAAATAAAATAATCTACGAAGCGTGAATCTACCACAAATCAGCATCGATAAATAAATGAAACCCAAAACGAACAGAAATTACAATAAATAACAGAGTCAAACTCAAAACGAGGAGAAATTAGCATAAGTATGGCTCAAAACCCCTATACCTTCCCAAGGCCAGAACATAATTTGCACTTTACTGAAAAAAATATAAATATTTTTACTTTTGTAGCATAAATAAATCAAATAATATTAAAATTTTGATTAATAAATATCAGCATATGTATATTAAACTGCATTTGTATTTTTTTTTTTAGTAAAGTGCAAGTTATATTCTGGCCTTGGGAAGGCATAGGGGTTTTGAGCCCTACTAATGTTGATTTCTGCTCGATTTGAGTTTGACTCGAGTAGTAAGGCCATATAAGATTGAAAACCTAAACGCAAACCCTACGCCTTAGGCATAGATATGTGTGTAGGTTTTCAAGTAATTGGGTTACCAGGGTCATTTGCAAAGAGGTACCATTTCTATAGAAGCTATAGTAATTTGAAATATCATATAGAATTTGCTTGAAGGTATATACTTTGCGTAAGTGCCCGTACCAGACAGGTTGGTTATAATCTGTTCTGACTCAAGTTTTTTCTGGCACAATTAACTGAATTTCTATTTCATGATATACAGGTTTTTCTTAGGTTAAATCCTTGTCGGAAAAACAAGTGTATCTTTTTAGTTTTCTTTACAATTCATATTAGTAAGAGAATTGAATTCAAAGAGAATAGTTTTTATTTGCAAGGATATTAGTAGAGGAAAAAAATGAGTGGTGCATTTACATTATTGGAGATTAATGATGGAGCTATCAACAGTGATGAAATTACTTCTTTAGTTTACGAGATTTGCGAATTTTTTGCGAAGAGGTATTAGCGTAAAGGTATTGCGATGGTTAAGAATGTAAGGTATGAAATTTGCCCATTGGCGAATTTTTTGCGAAGAGGTATTAGCGTAAAGGTATTGCGATGGTTAAGAATGTAAGGTATGAAATTTGCCCATTGTTAGCATTGGAAAGTATAGCCTACGGATTTTTTTTGTTGCGGGCGGGAGATTTTCCGCAGGGGCGATATTTCACAGGAAGGACTTTCCGTAGGGAGGGAAGTTCCCGGGGATAAACCTTCCAGAGGACATTTTACACAGGGGATTTTGCCAGATTTCATTGTACTTTCCAGGATTTGTCGAACTTTCTCTTTGGCGACTCAATTTTACATGTGGAGATCTCCCAGCGGAATTGTACGGGGGAAATCTTCCGCAGGGTTGGCATCGTCTGGGGGGTTTTTCTGTGGGAGATGGGGTATTTTCTGCAGAAGAAATTCTCCGTTTGAGAATTTTTCATGGGAGAATATTTCTGTTGGGAGGGGGAGATTTCCAGCAAAAAAGTTCCGTGGCGGGGGGAGTTCGGGAATGATTTGAAAAACAATCACATACTAATATAAAAAACAAACCTTTCTCAAGTGAAAGTAGGCGTAGGAGAATATCCCAGGCCTAATTGTGCGCCTGAAATTTTCCTGGGGAAATTTTAAGTGAAAATAGAATTTATTTAAGGGGAATTTCCGGGGGTGGGGACTTTCAAAGGGAGTAACTTTCCATGGAAGTATTTGTCGTGGGAGTATTTTTCATGGAAGCGGGGGGGATTTCACGGCATTATTTGAAAACCTATCTGAAATCTAATAAAAAGTTTTTTCAAATGGTAGTAAAGAGCAAGATTAAAGCCTAATACGAACAGAAATCATTCTGTATATGCGGGGGCTACCCCCTCCTGAATACCTAGATTATTACGCTAAAGTGTGACACCCAAATTACTTAAGAAAGACTCGCCTGAAACACAAGGCCCTGAAATTAGATTAACAAACGTTTTTGAACTACGAATATTGCTCCTTAATTTGAGTTGAAAAAATTGCTCTATATTTAATAGATTAACGGTTAACCAAAATATTCTAATTATGATGATACTTAAAAATTGTTTTCTTTTCAGTTTTTGCCAAAAACTTTTGCATTTTTTCTGTTGACCAAATGGAAAAGGAGGAAAAAATCCGTCGTCAAAATAATATAAAGAGAGCGTACATACATACATAGAGTTCGATGGGACTTTAGGTTTTAATTGACAATAGCTGAATTAGTGTCGACTTAGTGTTTTACCCTCGGCAGCAGGGTTGCCACCACAACGAAATAAAAATCACCAGTATTTCACTAAAAAAATCGCCAAAAATCACAATTTTTTCACCATGAAAATCACCGAAAATCACCAATATTTCATCAAAATCACTCAAAAATCACCAAAAATTAGTGTACAACAATAATAGGCTTCACAGCAAATAGATGCGTTGGTCATCCTGAGCTAAAACGTTATATTTTTCAAAGGCAACTGCTCAAGAAGGAATAGAATTTATACCAACAACCGGAATTCTAGCCAAAACTGAAACTGTGACCTTAAAATTCGGTTTCTGGACATAAAGAACCTTTTTATTTATTTAATTACTACTTTACTTTTCTTTGTCTTTACTTTGCAAAATCCTTTCTTTTTCTTTTTACTAGGTTTCCATTCAAAAGAATAATCACAATAATCCTCTTGTGTCATCCAATCGAATTTCATTTATTTCTGAGCGTTTTTCATTCCCCCTGCCATAGTTGGTCTCATTAACGGTACAATTTAGCTCTGGAAAATACCACTGTTTGGTCTTCGAATAGGGTGATGCCAACACTGCTCGACAGTCACAGCTACTCTGATCATTTTATGTTTTAAGTGTCGTCGTCTTTTTGTTAGTCCTTTCACTGTGTGAGTACCCAGAGCTTTGTCTGTCAAGAATTTTACTGGTTTTGAATTTAGTGGTATTCTCCATAAAATTAAAAAAAAAACACCGTCGAATTTAATCAGAAGATTTTTGGAACTTATCAGAACTACAGTAAGCTCAGAGATAGATCGACTACTGGATTTAGGGTCTGAGCAAAATAATAGATGTTGACATTCTGTCGACAAGAACTAATTAGAAGTTCGACTCAAAATGAATCCAAAGAGGCTTTAACGCACATTTTTTCTATCACATCGACAGAGCTAACAAATTGAACGAGCCTTAGCATTTCTGTGCAGTTAAATTGGACACGATCGTGTTTTATTTCATGGGTTTGAAATAAAAAACGCTTTTTTTTGCAATCTTTGTATTGATTAATTTAAAAAACAAGTTTTTTTTAACTGAAAGTAAGGAGCAAAATTAAAACTTAAAATGAACAGAATTTATGCTGTATATGAAAGGGACTGTCCCCACCTCATCGCCTTGCTCTTTACGCTACAGTTTTTTATTGTTTTAAAAAAATAAAGTCGTGAGACAGAGTCAAATTTTGGCGTAAAGAGCGAGGCGTTAAGGAGGGGACACCCCCTTTCATATACAGAATAATTTCTGTTCGTTTTAAGTTTTAATGTCGCTCCTTACTTTCAGTTAAAAAAAACTTGTTTTTTTATTTAATTTCTGAACGCTTCGTTTTTGAATTAATGCAGCTTTGATTTTGGCTCAACGTACATTAATAATTAAAACGAAATTCGTATACTAATTTTTTTTTGCTAAATGGCTTTCTCGAAATTTTGTTCAGATGTACCTTACGAATTAACTTATGTAACGAATTTCTATATTCGTATGTTTTTATTACGTATATGAGGGAGTTCGCCTCGTATATGAGGGGGTTCGCCCCTTCGTCAATACCTCACTCTTTAGGCTAAAGTTTGTTTATTGCTTTCAAAAGAGCTATTTATTCTAATTAAGCGACCTTTTGATTCAGGGGTCATTTTTAAAGAATTGGAACAACATTCGAACTTAGCGTGAAAGGCGAGGTGTTGAGGAGGAGGAGGGAACACCCATCAGCTTCTCGCTTAGATTGTGTTATTTAAAGTCTGATTTTGCCAAATAAAATCCATAGGAAAATTTTTTTTGAATAATTATAGTGAAATCTAAAATCGATCGCTCAAAACAAACGACTAAAATTTAGAGGGACAATTTATCTGTAAAATTTGGGTTTTTTGTTACTTACTAAATTTTTCTTCTTTTTTTTTTTTTTTTAAGGGTTTTGTTTAATATTGAAAGTAAAACCCCCCTGAGAAACGTACAAGATTGACCGAAAAAAAAAAGATAAAAGATACCAATAAAATCGGGGAAAAAATCCCTTTAAAAATTTACACAAATTCGATTTAAAAATTAAAACAGTTAATGAAACTTGTAAAAACACAAAAAAAGGACAAACATACCCTTCTGTATAATGGTAGAGATGTGAGACGCTTTAGTCTATTAAATCATGCAATTAAATTCTCTGTGATATCGTTATACACCGTGATTTAGTTATGATAAGCATTCCAAAAAATTAAAAGGCTTCAATGACCAAAGAGATATTTTCTTTTTTTCAATTTCTATTTAAATTGCGATTTAGAAATTAAAGGCTATTAAATGTTACAAATGTTAAAAAAGGTTTATATACGACCCGAATTTATATTTAATCAATTGTAAAAATATTAGATTTTCAACCGATGATAAATCTACCATCAAATGATGAGTAGAAAATACACTTTCAGATCCAGCATGCCAGGGAACACACTTTCATATTCAGCATGTAGGAGAACCCTAAATGGTCACCCCGTTAAAAGGTAAGTTAACCCTATGTGGCTATTTCTTTGTGAACTGTAATCTGTTTGAATATGATACAAGCTTTTGGAGTCCTACATGACATTATATAAAAAAACTGGGATAAAATGATAGAACCATTAAACCACTATATAATACTGCTCAAGAACTTGGAGATGGCCAGGCGGAAGTCAGTGGAATTTGCAGATTTTTCGGAGTTGAAGCACTCTAAGTAAGGGGCAATGTACCTACATATAAAGTTTTAATTCAAAAGTGTGACCATAGGATTCTACCCTTCAATCTAGATGGGTTTAATTGTCTTAAAGTTTGGAGGGGTTATCATCGTCCAGAAAATGAGCTAACGTTCTTCGAAGATTGGAGAGCTAAGAGCATACCTGATTATGATAAATACAAAAAACATGTTAAAAACTCTTTTCTATCATGAGACAATCGTTATTGAATGTTTAAGAGTTAACTCTAAGTAAAATTTTTATTTAAAAATTTGTTGTTTTTTTTTTCTTTCTCAAAAAAAACAAAACTTTTTTAACACACCGAGATTTTTAAAACTTATTTATTTTTTTATTTTTGTACAGAAATGTTTACTTCAGATAAAAATTACTCTTCTAACAATTTCAAGTTT
This sequence comes from Artemia sp. Qi Xiang Cuo, assembly GCF_049724085.1. Classification (NCBI taxonomy): domain Eukaryota; kingdom Metazoa; phylum Arthropoda; class Branchiopoda; order Anostraca; family Artemiidae; genus Artemia; species Artemia sp. Qi Xiang Cuo. The sequence continues at coordinate 27,732,067 of NC_142811.1, forward strand.
TGATTGGTCAGCTCTTTTATGCTAACTCACCACCGCTCTTCTCTAAGTGGTTCTGAACACTCCCCAGGAGCGTGTGTGTATTAAAGAAGTATTTTTTACGCAGTGGAATGATAAACACATAAGTCATATCTTTTAAAAAAAAGTGAAGATGGAACATTTTAATAAAGTGTGTTTACATAACAAGGTTATTGTAGCATTGAATGCTGACAAAGAGAAGTATTTAAACTTTGAAACAAGTACAGGTGGTAGCACTATTGGAAATGTATGCATGCATTGTCATGACAGTAAGAAATTAAATTTCTTTGGAATACCAAAAAATTCAACTCTTAAGTTGGTGGTTATGCGAGATTGAGATCTCAAGAGATGATTGCACTCAAAGAGAATGCCAACATAAAAATAATCATTGATGATAGAGGACAACTCCTTGTTACTGTTGCAGGTAACACATTACCTACTGATACATCCAATCGTCACCTTTCGGGTATTAGTATTCAACGGAAGATCAATAAAAGAAAAGCCTACTCTTCTACTAATATCGTAAACCATATCTTGTCTACGTGTCGAAACTGTTACCTGTGTAAAAATAATGTGATAATAGACAGTGAAATTGCCAGAAAAATAAAAAGGGGCAATGTCAGAAAATGTCACTATGGAATATAAAGATGAATCGATGAAAAACAAACCACCAGCAAACATTACTGCCATTGATCAAACAGTCATTGATCCAAATAATACCAAAGACTAAACGCATATTGACCCTGTTGATGAGACACCAGTAAAAATTGTGTTTGACTCAAAATGGAATAATGATTATTCTACTGATTACGAACTAAGAGAAGACAATACCTATAATATCAAGAGAGAACATGGTGAACTATTTTATGGAGCACATTCAAAATGTCCGAAGTTAATCATTTATATTAATACTGTATCTTTATATATTTTTTTTTGTATTAAGATTCTACATAACATTATTTCATTAAAAATATATTATGTATTACATTGTTATGTGTTCATTATTTTTAGAGTAAGCTAGCATATCAAAACGTTTAGAATGTCTAATAAAACGTCGGAGATGTAAGAAAAGGAATTTTTATACATCTATTGTCAGACACACGGGGACAAATTTTTTCTTGAATTCACCTACTTGATAAATAAAAAAAAGACATTTCATTAAATAAATTATGACGAAACTATAAGTAAGAACCAAACTCTTTATTGTAGTTACCTCATGGATACACAATTCAGAAATTTCATTTAAGAAATTATCAAAAATTGTAAGTAAGTACCAAATTCTTTCAAAAATATGTTAATACGTTTAAGCAATAAATATCTTTAAGCTTAACCCGTCTTTATTCTTTAGAATAGTTTTATGCATTTCATTAAATTATGAAGAAATGTGAGACGCTTTAGTCTATTAAATCACGCAATGAAATACCCTGTGATATCAGTTATACCCCGTGATATCGTTATGCTAAGCATTCCAAAACACGAAAATGCTTCAGCGACCAAAGATTTTTTTTTTTTTTTTTTAATTTTTATTAACACTTGGTTTTATAAATTAAATTCTATTAAATTTTTAAAAAGTTAAAAAATTTTAATTTAAGAAACTAATTTAAATTTAAGAAATTTTAAAAATATTATATTTTAAACAGATGATAAATCTTCCATCAAATCATGAGTAGAAAATACACTTTCAGATACAGCATGCCAGGGAGCACACCTTCATATTCAGCATGTACGAGAACCCTAAATTCTCAGTCTAAGTAGCAAATTCTTTCTTGAATTCACCTGTTGGATAAACAAAAAACATTTTTCACTTAGCTAAATGATATAGAAATTTTAATTCAAGAAATTATTGAAAAATTCTGAGTAAGTAACAATTTCTTTCTTGAAGTCAATTCTTGGATATGCAATATGGAAATTAAATTCAAGAAATTATGAAAAAATTGTAACTAAATAGCAAATTCTTTCTTGAATTTACCTGTTGGACAAGCAAAAAGACATTTCGTTCAAGAAATTATGACAAAATTATAAGTAAGTAACAAACTCTATTGTTTTCACGAGTTAGATATACGACGTAAAAATTAAATTCAAGAAATTATGAAAAATTTCAGTCTAAGTAGCAAATTCTTTCTTGAATTCACCTGTTGGATAAACAAAAAAAATTTCGTTCAAGAAATTATGAGAAAATTCTAATTAAGTAACAAACTTTATTGTTTTCACTAGTTATATATACGACGTAGAAATTAAATTCAAGAAATTATGAAAAAATCGCAAGTAAGTAGCTTTTTTTTTCTCTTTATCATAAACAATTTTCACTTAGCTACGCGATGTAAAAATTTAATTCTAGAAATTATGAAAAAATTCTCAGTAAGTAACAATTTCTTTCTTGAAGTCAACTCTTGGATACACACAATACGGAAATTTCATTCAAGAAATTATAAAAAATATTTGTAAGTAAGTAACAAGCTCTTTATTGATTTCACCTCTTGAATATACACTACAGATACTTCATTCAAGAAACGTGATCAAACACGTTTTGAAACTACATGCTATTTGTATGCCTTTCCTTGGCACCTTTCCAAACGAGCGGGGATTCCCCACTGCTTCCTACACATTGCAAAAAAGTTATCATTAATAAAACTACAATTTTTAAACCATCGTTGTTTTTTAGGTACAATTCGGGATAGTTTTATAAAGTCGAATAAGATTTTTTTCATTTTTTTAAGGTCAAATGAGACCAAGGTACGTCCCCGCACTTAACTTGGTCTAAATGAACCTTAAAAAAATGAAATAAATCTAGGTCGACTTTGCATATCTCTCCCGATTTGTGCCTAAAAAAACAGTCTGGTTGAAAACGTGGAGTTTTTTTACTGCTCACTTTTTTGCAATGTCTAAGAACCAGTGGGGAGTCCCCGCTCGTTTGGAAAGGTGCCAAGGACAGGAATACAAATAGCATGTAGTTTCAAAACGTGTTTGATCACGTTTCTTGAATGAAGTATCTGTAGTGTATATTCAAGAGGTGAAATCAATAAAGAGCTTGTTACTTACGTACAAATATTTTTTATAATTTCTTGAATGTAATTTTCGTATTGTGTGTATCCAAGAGTTGACTTCAAGAAAGAAATTGTTACTTACTGAGAATTTTTTCATAATTTCTAGAATTAAATTTCTACATCGCGTCGCTAAGTGAAAATTGTTTGTGATAAAGAGAAAAAAAAGCTACTTACTTGCGGTTTTTTCATAATTTCTTGAATTTAATTTCTACGTCGTATATCTAACTCGTGAAAACAATAAAGTTTGTTACTTAATAATAATTTTGTCATAATTTATTGAAAGAAATTTTTTTTGTTTATACAACATGTGAATTCAAGAAAGAATTTGCTACTTAGACTGAGAATTTTTCCATAATTTCTTGAATTTAATTTCTACGTCGTATATCTATCTCGTGAAAACAATAAAGAGTGTGTTACTTACTTAGAATTTTGTCATAATTTCTTGAACGAAATGTTTTTTTGTTTATCCAACAGGTGAATTATGACAACAATTTTTTCATAATTTCTTGAATGAAATTTCCGTATTGCGTATCCAAGAATTGACTTCAAGAAAGAAATTGTTACTTACTGAGAATTTTTCAATAATTTCTTGAATTAAAATTTCTATATCATTTAGCTAAGTGAAAAATGTTTTTTGTTTATCCAACAGGTGAATTCAAGAAAGAATTTGCTACTTAGACTGAGAATTTAGGGTTCTCGTACATGCTGAATATGAAAGTGTGTTCCCTGGCATGCTGGATCTGAAAGTTTATTTTCTACTCATGATTTGATGGATGATTTATAATCTGTTTAAAATATAATATTGTTAAAATTGCTTAAATTTAAATTCGGGTCGTCTATTAACCGTTTTGAACTTTTGAAAAATTTAATAACCTTTAATTTCTAAATCAAAATGTACAGAAAAATTAAAAAAAAAAAAAAAAAATCTCTTTGGTCGCTGAAGCATTTTCGTGTTTTGGAATGCTTAGCATAACGATATCACGGGGTATAACGATATCAAAGGTTATTTCATTGAGTGATTTAATATACTAAAGCGTCTCACATTTCTTCATAATTTAATGAAATGCATAAAACTATTCTAAAGAATAAAGACGGGTTAAGCTTAAAGATATTTATTGCTTAAACGTATTAACATATTTTTGAAAGAATTTGGTACTTACTTACAATTTTTGATAATTTCTTAAATGAAATTTCTGCATTGTGTATCCCGGATGTAACTTCAAGAAAGAGTTTGTTGCTTACTTAGAGTTTCGTCATAATTTCTTGAATGAAATGTCTTTTTTTATTTATCCAGGAGGCGAATTCATGAAAGAATTTGTTCCCGTGTGTCTGACAATAGATGTATAAAAATTTCTTTTCTTACATGTCCGACGTTTTATTATACATTCTAAACGTTTTGATATGCTAGCTTACTCTAAAAACAATGAACACATAACAATGTAACACATAATATATTTTTAATGAAACAATGCTATGTAGAATATTAATACAAAAAAAAATATATTATGATACATTATTAATATCAATGATCAACTTTGGACATTTTGAATGTGCTCCATAAAATAGTTCACCACGTTGTCTCTTGAAATTATAGCTATTGTCTTCTCTTAGTTCGTAATCAGTAGAATAATCATTATTCCATTTTCAGTCATACACAATTTTTACTGGTGTCTCATCAATAGGCTCAACATTCCTTTCGTCTTTGGTATTATTTGGATCAATGACTGTTTGATCAATGGCAGTAATGTTTGCTGGTGGTTTGTTTTTCATCGAGTCATCTTTATATTCCATCGTGATATTATCTGACTTTAACCTTTTATTTTTCTGGCAATTTCAATGTATATTAACACATTATTTTTACACCGGTAACAGTTTCGACATGTAGACTATATATGGTTTACGATATTATTAGAAGAGTAGGCCTTTCTTTTATTGATCTTCCGTTGAATGCTAATACCCGAAAGGTGACGATTGGATGTATCAGTAGGTAATGTGTTACCTGCAACAGTAGCAAGGAGTTGTCCTCTATCATCAACGATTATTTTTATGTTGGCATTCTCTTTGAGTGTAATCATCTTTGGAGATCTCAATCTCTCAAATCCATCAACATAAGATCTGAATTTTTTAGTTTTTCCCAATTAATTTAATTCCTTACTGTCTCTACCATGCATAACGACATTTCAAATATTCTTGTCAGTGGTACTTATATCAGAGATTAACTATTTCTCATTGTCAGCATTCAATGATACAATAACCTTGTTATGTAAACACACTTTATTAAAATTATCCATCTTCACTTTTTTTAAAGATATGACTTATGTGTTTATCATTCCACTGCGTAAAAAATACTTATTTAATACATGCAACAGATTTGGTAGTGTCAATAACCGGTCATAGAATACCGGTGGGGAAGTCGCATCGTGTCTCTGAACAAACAAATAGTGAAATTTTTATAACTTTAAGAATATTTTGAAATTTTATTTTATTTACAAAAATAATAAAATAAATAAAGTTTAAAAATTTATAAGTTTTAAAAAATATTTTTTTTTTTGAGAAAGAAAAAAAAACAACAACAAATGTTTACATAAAAATAGTACTTAGAGTTCACTCTTAAACATCCACAAACGATGGTCCCATGATATAGAATAGTTTTTAACATGTCTTATGGATTTATCACGATCAGGTATGTTCTTAGGTATCCACTGTGCGAAGAACCTAACCTCGTCTTCAGGACGGTGATAACCCCCCTCAAATTTAGGACACTTAAACTCTTCTAGATTGAAAAGTAGAATCCTAGGGTCACACTTTTGAATTAAAACTTTATCTGTATGTACATTGCCTTTGACTTAGAGTGCTTCAACTCCTAAAAATCTGCAAATTCCACTTACGTCCGCCTTACCATCATCCAGTTACTGAGCAGTATGATATAGAGATGTAATGTCTCTATCATAGTACCCCAGATTGTTGATATAATGTAATGTAGTATTCCAACAGTTTTTATCATATTCAAACAGATTACAGTTCACTAAGCCATAACCATTTAGAGTTAACTTACCTTTTAACGGGGTGACCATTTAGGGTTCTCCTACATGCTGAATATGAAAGTGTGTTCCCTGGCATGCTGGATCTGAAAGTGTATTTTCTACTCATCATTTGATGGATGATTTATCATCCTTTGAAAATCTAATATTGTTACAATTGTTTAAAGTTAAATTAGAGTCGTATATTAAACGTTTCTAACATGTTAAAAATTTAATAACCTTTAATTTATAGATCGCAATTTAAATAAAAAAATAAAAAAAAAATAGTATATCATTGCTTGCTGAAGAAATTTAGTGTTTTGGAATGATTAGCATAAAGATATAACGGGATATAAGTATATCACAGGGTATTTAATTGCGTGATTTAATCGACTAAAGTGTCTCACATCTCTACCATTATACAGAAGGCTATGTTTGTCCTTTTTCTGTGTTTTTAGAAGTGTCCTTAACTGTTTTCTTGTTTCACTCGAATCGTTGTAAATGTGTAAAGGGATATTTTAACCGTGTATTTTTGTAGCTTGCATCGTTGTGGTATCGTTCCATCTTGGTCGTTTTTCAGGGGGAGAGTAAATGCATGAATCCACTTCCTCCTTAAAAAAAAAAGAAGAAAAATTTAGTAATGAAAAAATAAACCCACTTTTAAAGATAAATTGTCCCTCTAAAGTTGATTCTTATGTTTGTCGCGCTCTATGTTATAGTGTACTAGAAATATTCAAAAAAAATTTTCAACTGAAAGTAAGGAGGAACACTAAAACTTAAAATGAACCAAAATTATTACGTATATGAGGGGGGTTCCCTCCTCCTCCTCAACACCTCGCCTTTCACGCTAAGTTCAAATTTTGTTACAAGTCATTTAAAATTACACCGTGACAATATAAGTTCGTTTATTGAGAATAAATAGCTCTTTTGAAAGCAATGAACAAACCTTAGACTAAAGAGTGAGGTACTGACGAAGGGGCAACCCCCCTCATATACGAGGCGAACTCCCTCATATACGTAATAAAAACATACGAATATAGAAAGTCGCTACATAAGTTAATTCGTAGGGTACATCTGAACAAAATTTCGAGAAAGCAATTTAACAAAAAAAAATTAGTATACGAATTTCGTTTTAATTATTAATGTACGTTGAGCCAAAATCAAAGCTGCATTAATTCAAAAACGAAGCGTTCAGAAATTAAATAAAAAAAAACAAGTTTTTTTAACTGAAAGTAAGGAGCGACATTAAAACTTAAAACGAACAGAAATTATTCTGTATATGAAAGGGGGTGTCCCCTCCTTAACGCCTCGCTCTTTACGCCAAAATTTGACTCTGTCTCACGACTTTATTTTTTTTAAACAATAAAAAACTTTAGCGTAAAGAGCGAGGCGTTGAGGAGGGGACAGTCCCTTTCATATACAGAATAATTCCTGTTCGTTTTAATTTTTAATTTCCCTCATTAATTTAAGTTAAAAAAAACTTGTTTTTTCAATTAATCAATAAAAATATTACAAAAAAAGCTTAATTTATTTAAAAACACAGAAATAAAAAACGATATTGTAAAATTTGAATGAACAGAAATGATAAGCCTCGTTCAATTTGTTAGCTCTGTCGACGGGATAGAAAAAATGTGCGTTAAAGCCTATTTGGATTCATTTTGACTCGAAGTCTTAATTAGTCTTTGTCGAAAGTACGTCAACATCTATTATTTTGCTCAGACCCTAAATCCGGTAGTCGTTCTATCTGTGAGCTTACTGTAGTTCTGACAAGGTCTAAAAATCTTCTGAGTAACTTCAACGGTGTTTTTTTTTTACTTTAATGGAGAAGACCACCAAAGTCATAACCTATAAAATTCTTGACAGACTAAGCTCTGGGTACTCACTCAGTGAAGGGAATTACAAAAAGTCGACTAGAGTTCAAACATAAAACGATCAGAGTAGCTGTGACTGTCGAGCAGGGTTGCCACCACCCTACTCGAAGACCAAAAAGTGGTATTTTCCAGAGCTAAATTTTACCTTTAATGACACCAACTATGGCAGGGGGAATTAAAAACGCTCAGAAATAAATGAAATTCGATTTGATGACAAAAGAGGATTTTTGTGATTATTCTTTTGAATGGAAACCTAGTAAAAAGAAAAAGAAAAGATTTTGCAAAGTAAAGACAAAGAAAAGTAAAGTAGTAGTTAAATAAATAAAAAGGTTCTTTATGTCCAGAAACCGAATTTTAAGGACACAGTTTCAGTTTTGGCTAGAATTCTAGTTGTTGGTATAAATTCTATTCCTTCTTGAGCAGTTGCCTTTGAAAAATATAACGTTTTAGCTCAGGATGACCAACGCGTCTTTTTGCTGTGAAGCCTATTATTGTTGACCACTGATTTTTGGTGATTTTTGAGTGATTTTGATGAAATATTGGTGATTTTCGGTGATTTTCTTGGTGAAAAAATGGTGATTTTTGGTGATTTTCTTAGTGAAATACTGGTGATTTTTATTTCGTTGTGGTGGCAACCCTGCTGCCGAGGGTAAAACACAAAGTCGACACTAATTCAGCTATTGTCAATTAAAACCTAAAGTCCCATCGAACTCTATGTATGTATGTACGCTCTCTTGATATTATTTTGACAACGGATTTTTTTTCTCCTTTTCCATTTGGTTAACAGAAAAATGCAAAAGTTTTTGGCAAAAACTGAAAAGAAAACAATTTTTAATTATCATCATAATTAGAATATTTTGGTTAACCTTTAATCTATTAAATATAGAGCAATTTTTTCAACTAAAATTAAGGAGCATCATTCGTAGTTTAAAAACGCTTGTTCATCTACTTTCAGGGCCTTGTGTTTCAGGCGAGTCGTTCTTAATGAATTGGGGTGTCACACTTTAGCGTAAAAAGCTAGGTATTGAGGAGGGGGTAGCCCCCTCATATACGGAATGATTTCTGTTCGTATTAGGCTTTAATCTTGCTCTTTACTACCATTTGAAAAAACTTTTTATTAAATTTCAGATAGTTTTTCAGATAATGCCGTGCCATCCCCCCCTCTTCCCTGAAAATTAATCCCACGAACAATACCTCCATGGAAAGTTACCCCCTTTGAAAGTCCCTACCCCCGGAAATTCCCCTTAAATAAAGTTTATTTTCAATTAAAATTTACCCATGAAAATTTAAGGCGCACACTTAGGCGTGGGATATTCTCCTAGGCCCACTTTCACTTGAGAATGGTTTGTTTGTTATATTAGTATTTGATTGTTTTTTCAAATCATTCCCGAACTCCCCACGCCACGGACAATTTGTACTGGTCAGCGAAGCCTACAACCCGACCACGTCTCACATGAAAAATTCTCACACAGAGAATTTATTCTGCAGAAAATACACCATCACCCCCAGAAAAACCCCCCAGACGATGCCAACCCTGCGGAAAATTTCCCCCGTACAATTCCACTGGGAGATCTCCACATGTAAAATTGAGTCGCCAAAGAGAAAGTTCGACAAATCCTGGAAAGTACAATGAAATCTGGCAAAATCCCCTGTGTAAAATGTCCTCTGGAAGGTTTATCCCCGGGAACTTCCCTCCCTACGGAAAGTCCTTCCTGTGAAATATCGCCCCTGCGGAAAATCTCCCGCCCACAACAAAAAAAATCCGTAGGCTATACTTTCAAATGCTAACAATGGGCAAATTTCATACCTTACATTCTTAACCATCGCAATACCTTTACGCTAATACCTCTTCGCAAAAAATTCGCCAATGGGCAAATTTCATACCTTACATTCTTAACCATCGCAATACCTTTACGCTAATACCTCTTCGTAAAAAATTCGCAAATCTCGTAAACTAAAGAAGTAATTTCATCACTGTTGATAGCTCCATCATTAATCTCCAATCATGTAAATGCACCACTCATTTTATTCCTCTACTAATATCCTTGCAAATAAAAACTATTCTCTTTGAATTCATTTCTCCTACTAATATGAATTGTAAAGAAAACTAAAAAAGATACACTGGTTTTTCCAACATGGGTCCAACCTAAAAAAAACAACTTGTATATCATGATATATAAATTCAGTTAATTGTGCCAGAAAAAACTTGAACCAAAACAGATTATACCCAACCTGTCTGGTAGGGGCGCGTACGTAAAGTATATACCTTCAAGCAAATTCCATATGATATTTCAAATTACTATAGCTTCTATAGAAATGGTACCTCTTTGCAAATGGCCCTGGTAACCCAATTACTTGAAAACCTACACACATATCCATGCCTAAGGCGTAGGGTTTGCGTTTAGGTTTTCAATCTTATATGGCCTTACTACTCGAGTCAAACTCAAATCGAGCAGAAATCAACATTAGTAGGGCTCAAAACCCCTATGCCTTCCCAAGGCCAGAATATAACTTGCACTTTACTAAAAAAAAAAATACAAATGCAGTTTAATATACATATGCTGATATTTATTAATCAAAATGTTAATATTATTTGATTTATTAAAGTTATAAGAGTAAAAACATTTTACTCTTACCTACTGACTCGGTTATTTATTGTAATTTCTGTTCGTTTTGGGTTTCGTTTATTTATCGATGCTGATTTGTGGTAGTTTCATGCTTGGTAGATTATTTGATTTTATTTTTGCTCATTTCTTGTTTAATGGAGTTCTTTACTTCTTCTTTGAAAAACTTATTTTGTGGAAAAGTTTTTTAATTGATCTCTATAAAAAGGGGTATTTCGATGTAAAAGGAGCAAATGCCGTAGAATAAGTTACGCTCAAAGCGAACTGAAGTTAATGTGAATGAATAAATAAACTCTAAAACGACCATAAATTAAAATAAATAATAAAGTCTAGCTGTAAACGAACATAAATTACCATATTACCTGTCAGCCCCCAGTGGTCTTACTCGTTTGCTGTAGTTTTCGTTCTTTTTGTGTTGTTTGAAGTGTTTTTTTTTCGTGTTTTGTATGTTGAATATTTTTCTTTTCTTTGGTTACTCTGCTCTTGTGAAGTTTTTTAATTTTATGTACTCATGTATGTAGTGTAGTATCTACTTTTTTCGTTATGCTCCACAATTATAATTTTTCTATATGATGTGGGTTGAAAATAAATTATTATTATTGTTATTATATATAAAAGTGGGGCAACCGCCCCTTGAAACTCCTTAAAAACTAGCCCCTATTAAATCAGGATTTAGGTCGATTTTGCACCTAGTTAGTCCACCGATTGGCTCATTTTTATCGAAAATTGAGAATCATTTCGTTATAACGGCTTAAGCCAGGTTCAACAAGTCTATCTTTGAAAAAAAAAAGTTAAGGGAGGGAAGGCAGGAAGTTTTACGGATTTGAAGACCTTTTTATCATTCTGAGTCAAATGGCTATTTGGAAGTTTTGATTCAATGCTATTGGGTTTATAGCATATTTGGAAGCTCAAAAGGATATTGGAGGGAGCTGGTTGCCTTCCAATCACTTTTGGTCTTTAAAAAGGGCACTAGAACATTCAGTTTCCTATCTAAGCTCCCTTAAAAGCTTCTACCACCATTTCTTTTATGTGGAGTGGCCAAAAAATAATACATGTTAGCCACTTCACTCTTGGCTTTAAAATTATGGTCTTAATTTGAAATTATATTTGTTTTCAATATATACTTTCAAGTAGTGGTATGGATACCAGATTGGTTGAAATAAGGAACCATATTTGGAATAGGTGTTTACCGTATTTTAGCTTTTGATGGCTACTTGATCAATTTTGGGTGCTCCTTAAATGATCATTGAACGATTCCGTGCCAAGAGAGGTAGAATATTTTTATGCTTATAAAATTTGGGAGGTGAGAAGCTGATGTTCCAGACCCTTGCTTCAGGTTTTTTAGTTATATAAAGACAAAGTTATGAAGGAAAGGGGGTCTTCTATTCCTCGATTTAGGTACTTGATCATGTGTCTCCGATATGTGGAATAAATTCTGTGTTTTGTTTTACGGTATCGCTATTCTAATTTTATCTCCATACTTCTAAAATAGGTGCATCGGACTTAATGCCAGGTTTGATTCAAATCAGACAACGTTTTTGGAAAATATTCTTGTTGTGTTGTGCATTCGATAGTTTTAGATATTAATAGTCTCTGAACGATTTTAAAAAGATTGGCTTTTTAAAAAGTCTCTTTGGCTTTTTAAAAAGCCAAAAGATTGGCTTTTTAAATAGTCTCTGAACGATTACGCATTGAAGTGGTGTAATATCTCTATGCCTATAAATCCTGCAATAATGCACACCAAATTCATTGAACAATCTTGATTTAAAAAGAAATAAAATATCAACCTTTCTACTACAATATTTCCGCAAAACCTTTTTGTAAAATTGGCCATTTCATTAATTTTGAACCCTTACCCTAGGAGTGGTGCGTACTATGGGGCTACAGGGCACTTGGTGGCTCTAAGGGTGTCAGAAGGGTGGTTAGGTTCCCTCCTGTCGGTTTTGTCACTTAAAAAGGGCTCTAGAACAAAGAATCATAGATTAAATGAACCCTCCTCAAACTTGTCTGCTCTGTAGGATGTGATCTAGAGGGGGAGAGGGGGGGGGGGTCACGGAGTTGCGTTAACTTTGCCAGTTCGACGCTATTGCGTTGAATGTGACTAGTAAAAAGAAATGTTTCAAAAAGTAATTCTTTTCTGAAAGTATTTCTGAGATAATTATTCCATGTACGCAGAAATGACTTTGCATATAATAAAGCAAATAATTTAAAAGTGTGTCACTTTGGACGGATTACTCAATATCTTCCTAAATCCTTTATGACATGTTTTTTGGAGTGTGTCCATTAAGCAAAATACTTATCGTTTGATATTATTTGATTTGGGCTTCCTTCATCTTTTCTTATCATACCTAACTCTGGCTTTATCTTTTGAAACGGTAAAAGTAGTATCAACAGAACAGATACATTTTTAAGTCTTAAAATAAAACAAAAATTGACATGTGTATGTTTTGATTGTTTTTTTGTCTTTGCAAATGTTATTTTTGGTTTTCTAGAATTGTTGAAGACTGAGAAGACAGACAAAATCGTGTTATATAAAAAAATATCGTAGTATTTTGTTATTTTATTCATGTAAATTAACTCGAATTTTTTTATTTGTCATAGCCCTAAATTATATAAATTATTTATTTTATTCCTTCGTCTCCATAAAATACCAACCTTTGACCTACTGTATCATCAGGGCCGGATTTAAATCTGTGGTGTTCCTAGGCCCAAGCAAATTTTTTGGAGAATCACAGAGATTTACGGGGAAATCTCCGAATATTCAGGGATAGTGGAAACCCTGATTAGAAGGCAACTGATGAGTGATGAGCCAAAAGTAATGCAAGAGAGAGCTGATACCAAGCTCTCAGCTGCCATTCTTGAGAGACATCTGACAGTTTATAAGCGGCTACACAATTCCTGTTTTGTTTTAAAATCACTTTTCTGTGAATAGGCAGCACAGCAGGAAAGTGAACCTAGCACTTAGGCGATAAATCACATCAGTATAGTTTTTGTTAAGAAAAAAAAATCGCTCAGTTTTTTTTGCGCCCCTTGGCACTGTGCACGCCTAGGGCCGGGTCTCGTGGGCCTATGTATAAATCCTGGCCTGTATATCATTTAAAACCAGAATAGGAATAAAAACGGTTTCTGAACTCACTAACAGAAGAAGATATTTCGTAAAAAAAGAAAAAAAGGTCATAAGAAAAAGAGGGAGAGAGATAGTTATGGGTCAGCTTGTCAATTTGGTTTGCTAAGACCCGTGTTATCTCTTATTTTCATATGTTTTGTTACTCTGTTTATATAAGTCCCAGTGTCGACATTCACCTAATTTTGAACATATGTTCAATTACCCTAGAGGTTAATTTTGTTTATTCTTTGTTTTTATAGGCTCTTTATGGACGTCCTCCGACTTCAATAATTGCTGCAACAACAACCAAAAAACCAAAACCACCTCAAAAGCCAACAAGTTCCGAATTATGTGCAAATCCAACATTTGACACTATTTTCACCGGTCCTGACGCTAATACTTATGTTTTCAAAGGTAGGACTGCTAATTTATCCTGTAGAGGCTCAGCACTCTGCTACCACAACAATAATTTGGATTAGTCCCCTCCCTCCCTTTGTTCTTTATCCTTAGCAAATTGCTAAGCACTTAAAACAGATGTTGTTTCATGTCTGGAATTGAAATTTATCTAGCTAGTATACAATGAGTAGACTCATCAGCACAAGGCCTCCTATGCATAATTAAATCCATACGCATTTATTGTTTTTACAGTTTGGAGTGTAAAGTAGTAGGAAAGAGAAAAAAGACTTTATCTTGTTGAAGTGCCCAGTGCCATCTAATTTTTAACCTGATATAAAAAAGAAACTATTCTTTAACATTTATATTGAAAGGCGCTCTCAATTAATGCTCAAATCCGTCACACCTGTCGGTAGAGAGACAAGATCTAAGAATTATCCGTGTTCTTGGGGAATGTTGATGTCACACTTACGCTACAGGATACGTAAGCCTGTATCAATCTATGGAAGATCCTATATAAATGCAAATTCGCTCTCAAGTATTTTCCGCTAATACTGTGTATTTACATGTCTTATGAGAGTCAGTATATATGTATAGGGAAATAGTTATCCTAAGATTATAATTTTTTTTTTTTGTAATTTCTTAAAAAAAAATGTGTGATAAACCTTAATCATGATTCCTTGCTTATAAAAATTGTGTCTCGACGCATTACTTATGAGGTTGCACGCGGAATACCATAATGCTGATGTATTTGTGCATAATTTTACTTTTATCGATAAGCCTGACTGTATTGTGGCTTGGGCATAAAGCAACATCAAATATGTATCATCTGTGCAGTTAAGTTATGTTATAATATTGTTGAATCAGATTCTCTATACATCGGCCAGAGGAAATGGAGTTGTGTTTGATATTCCTGATGGAATATTATATTAATAAGACTTAAGTATTCAACCTTGTAACGCTGCAAATAAAATTCTAGAGCAGCGCTTCTCCATCGCCGTTCTAAATGAGGTATTTAGAACACATTTGACCGACTGAGCTACGATGTGAACCTACGATGTGATATGAAGCCATGTGAACCAAGCTCTTAAGCGGAATTTGTTCCGAGTGGAAATTAAGCCCAAAAAGGCGAATTGTACTTAATTCGCAAGGAAATGCAAGCAGTACAGTGTAAATCTCGCGGTTGGAGAGGGATTATGGACTCAAATTTTCTGTTTCTTTTTACTGGCCTGTTGTGAGCCAGGCTGAAAATATTCTATGTCCTGCAATAGTTCCTTCAGATATGCACTTTGTTTTAAGATATGGCAATGGTAAACAGATTGAGCTAAGGTATCTTAATGACTGATTTGAAAATAGTTTTTCGAATTTGATATTTTTAACATTATACAAATTTGTAGCAACACAGCTCTTGCTGACGGAGTGCAGAGATTAATGTGTCAGCCTAATACGTAAGTGACTAAAGCGCAAAACCATGTAACACAACATGTTACACTGCACAAATATTGTGCTGCAGAAAACTGAAAAACAGTTTCTTTTTTAGTATTATTTACAAATCTTACATTAAAACGAAGATTTTTATAATATAGTGGCAACGCTGGTGCGATTACGTCTCTGAGCTATTCCTTGCGAAATAATATTGTTTCAACGGTAAAAGCTACCGATTTCGCGTGAATCAGATATCAATCGATTCCCTAAAATTCAGCGAATCGACTGTGATAAAAATCCCGACTGCAAACCTCCATCTCGTCTCATTCCTGGATCTTTCATTTCAAACAAAATGGCTACTCCGCTGAGCAGTGTTGTCAGAGACTGATTTTTGAACTTTTTAAGGGGTGCCCGAATTTTACTGTGCAGTGTTGTCACGTGATGTAGTAAAGGTACACAAGTCCAAAGCCCCCGCCCCCCCAAAAAAAGACGACAGTGACGATGTCCCGAATAAGCAAGCAGAAGAGGGGAGGTTTCTTGTTGCAAGTGCCGTTGTGCTTACCGGTAGTGAGGCCTCCCTTAAGCTACGGGGAATAGGTGGCAAGAATCTACTCTCTCCTTGCTTATTGCCATTTAATATAGCATAGACAAATTTATATCCTAAACCAACTCTGAACTTTCTCCTGTCAAACAGAAAGCTGTATACAGCGTTACTGTCAAAAATAAGTTGCAATTTCTTCGAGTTAACAGCATTACGCGACGCTAAATTGGAGCTCATTCAGATAACATTCCCTGCAAGAGCCTCTCTAGCTACGAAAAGCCGAACAAAAAATTCAGCGACATCAGAAATCCTGGATTTGCTAGCTGAATGGGACCGGAGCAACATCTGACTTCCAACTTTAGTCATCACTCATCCTTCCCAAGTCCCACAGGTCCCCGAGAGCAATTTCTCTATCCTGCTAGGAGAAATACGGGATCTGAAGAGCTCTATGTCCGTCGTCAATCAGTATACGACAGATATTAAATTGACTACCTCCCAAGACATTGGTGTTACAGCAGCGAAAAACAACGAGCAACCGATTTGTACTGTAATCGTCGAAGACGCTCCATGTATGGACCCCCTGACTAGAATACAAACATTTGGTCAACTGCAGTCTGAAGATGGCATACAAGGGGTCAGGCAACTGAGAAATAATAAGCTTCAAGTCAAATTCAGCGACGTTGTAAAAGCCAAAGCTTTTTGTAGTGAGGCCCCTAGCGTCCTTTCCGCAAAATTACCAAGTGGCAGCCAAAACAGCATAAAGTGCAAACTGAGGGAAGAAAAATCGTTTGGCATAATAAGAGGACTTTACGTTGATGTGGATGCTAATGAACTGGTAAAGCTTAATCCAGGCCTTGTAGAGGAAGCTCTCCGCTTCGGACAAAGCGAAACGGTCAGACTGACTTTCAAAAATAAACTGACCATGAACTTTGCCGTGTCTAACGGAATCAAGCTTGGATACGATTTTTTCCGGGTAACGAAGTACAAGGAGGCCCCAAGAAGATGTTTCAGATGTCAAAGCTATGACCATCTCATTGAAAACTGCAAGAAAAGTCCCAGATGCTCCAGATGTGCTGGACCTCACACTAGTAACAAAGACACGCCATGCAACGAAGACCCCAAATGCGTTTCTTGCGAAGGATCTCATGTCTGCTTCAGCCTAACATGCCCTAAATTAAGAGAGATTCTGAAAAACAAGAGTAAACAATGAATAGGCCTCTTAAAGCTCTTGGTTTGAACAACAATGGTTGTCGCAATAAAGAAAAGGCCATAGACGATCTGCTCCAGATTTATGAAGTAATGTTTATCCAGGAGCATATGCCCTCAGGAATGAATACAATCGTCCTAATAAGATCCTTGTCTCATGATATCTTCATACAACCCGCAATATCTACGGCAGGGCGTCCGTCCGGAGGCCTGGCAATATACGCTAGGAAGGAACTATCGGCTAAGCCGTCGATTAGATGCAGTAATCTATTATGTATCTCTGCTCAGGGAATTGAGTTTATCAGTGTATACATGCCTACTAACTACAAAAATGCTGTGTCTCTAACGAAATTCTCAAAGGCAGCAGATGCTTTTGGATGATATTTGGAGTCTCTTGAGCGCAGTTGGATTAAGTGGCTAATAGCTAGAGACCTCAACTGCGACCCTACCAAGGACCATATCCTGTCTGATATCTTTCTAAACTGCCTCCCAGCCTCTTACAATATCTGGCCGAAGTCCCTGGATTTTACGTACACCCATACTAGTGGTCATACGTCAAATATTGACCATGTACTTTCGTCCACATCCATCCCTGGTCTCCCAGTTACAGTGTGTACTGACGATCCGATTAGTTACCTTGCAGGAATTTCATTCCACCTGCAATCAGCACAGAGCACTAATAACGCCTGTTCCAGAAGGTGGGTCTACAAGCAAAACTGGCAGAAGTGTAATATTGCCCTATATATTGCCACTGTTGCTTCTATCCTTAGTAGCATAAAAGTTCCGTTTCATCTACTCTGTACTGGTCCTTCCAACATGGCAGCCTCTATTGAACTCAACACTTACTATCATCAAGTTACCCACGCTCTGAAAGCTGCCGAATCGAAAGCGGTTCCTACAAGAAGAGTCAAAATTGAGACAGAGAAACCGATGTGGTCTGAATCCATCGAACTCCAGACGGCTAAGCGACGTGCTAAAATGTGGCTAAACATTTGGATTGCTTGCGGAAGACCGTTACGCGGGACTGTATTCGAGCTGAAACGGAGTACAAAACGCAAATACAAAGCTGAGATGAAAAAGTACCGTATTATCGGGCAACAGTGAGAACAAGAAATCATGGCGAAGTCTAATTAGACCGGACGACCGTGCACCTAATACTTCTCTAACACTGCATGACTGGCACTCTTACTATACTTTGGTATACGGAGACGAGAATCTTGCCATAATCAACCAGTATGAAAAGAAAGTCACAAGCTGGCTTGTGCGCTTCTCGGGACAGCGCTGTGTTGTTCCCATATCCCTGGAAAAGATCAAAATCGCGGTCAAAAAGGCACTTTCCAAAAGAAAAAATGGGACAGATGGCGACGGTCTCACAACAAAACATCTCAAGCACTTACCCGAAAGTTTCTATTCCCACCTTCAGCTTATCTTCCAGATGTGTATCTCCAGGGGTTTTGTACCAAAAAGTTTCCTGAAAGGAGCCAACACTTCTATCGCCAAGAAAGGAAAAGATCCCAATGACTGTAAATCTTACAGACCCATAACAGTCTCTTGCATCCTGAGAAAAGTGTTTGAGTATGTGTTCTTCTCCGAGCTGGATACTGGAGATTTCGGGGATAATCAACATGGATCCCAGGAATGTCACAGTTGTCCAGAGGTTCATCGGCTTCTTGCAAATGTACTTATGAACTCAGAGACAAACAAGTCACCTCTCTATATATGTACTATAGATATTTCAAAAGCGTTTGACAGCGTCAACCACATGCAAGCAATGAATGCTCCACTGCTGAGTGGTGTAAGTGCGAGCATTCTGGCGAGCATTAAGTGCGAGCAATTGAAATTCTGGTATGAAAATTCAATAGTTTCTACCAAATGGAAAGATAGAACATCAGATCCCACCAAAATCAAAAGAGGCGTGAGGCAAGGGAGCGTTCTTAGTCCTCTCATTTTCAAACATGCGATTTCCAAGATTCTGGACCGCATCTCACCCTCCCTTCTACTTCACGGTACCGACCTGTCTTACCTTGCATACGCTGACGACGTCCTTCTGCTCAGTAGATCAAAAGCTGACTTACAAGATAACGTGAGTCGACTCCAGATTGACTTTCTTTCTATCGAACTATCAATCGATATAGAGAAGTGTGAGTTTCTAACCCTGAAGACACGTAAAAGTGAATCTGTGACCCTTAGCAATCATGCAGTCCCTGCAATGTCTGAGCTACGATATCTGGGTAACATGATTGCAAAAACGATCAGTAAAACCAGGCAATCCATCGTCAAGCAAACAACTACCGCCATTAAACGCGCTTACGGGTCTATAGTGTCGAATCGTAGACGCTACTACAGGAAACCTCTAGCCTCAATTTATCGTTCAGTTTGCCAGCCACATGTAATTTACCATGCCGGTACATCCCATGTACCGACAGTGAGAGACTGCGAAGAAATCCGGAAGTGGTACTATAAGTATGCAATATTTTTATTGTACAAATTCAAGCGATACCGGAATTATTGACTGGAAAGATATGGACTTCCAGAGCCATCCAAGCAATGGTCAACCATTCAGGAAAATTCAGTGTTCAAAGTCAGATTGATGATACGTCGTTTTTCACCTGCATTTTTTTGAGTTTCGTATCTTTTTTCTTTTTTGTTGTGCTCCACTATAATCTTTTTGTAGATGGTGGGTAATTAAATAATAATTATTATTATTAATATAAAAATGCAAAATAATTTTAATATTTATACTGTTTTGAAGCGAGGAATGGAATTTTGTAAATAAAAAAAGAAAAAAAAGGTAAAAGAAGTGACTAGAGAATCAGAAGAGATGCTGATAAACAGATTGGATTCGGTGTACTTGACTTAGGAAAGTTGCAATGCTAATGTACCGCTGATCTTAACGCTAATTTTTAATTAACACAATTAAATGCTAATTCTTACGCACATGTAACGCTCATTTTTAATTATTGTAGTCGAATGGCAACACCAATAATTAAAGATTATTGTCTCTGTGCTACTTTTGGTATGTTATTTGGCATGTATATACTAGTAACTGTTTTCATTTCAGTTACTAACGTTGCCATTATTCAGTAGCTTAAAATTCAGTACCGAATTGCACTTTTGAATTCTACTTTGCAAAAATAAAAAATTAAAAAATACCATTTGTTTAGTTGAAAATTGAACTCTCTAATTGAATTGGGTAGTATCTTAATTATGGTCTGGTGAATGGAAGAATCTTCAACTAATGAATCCAGTGATATTTTCTGGTCGTTTCGGTACTAGTTACAGCTGTAGGCTTGTCACAAAATCAGATGTTTTGGAAGGAACATCTTAAAACAATGATATTATATCGGTATAAACGCCCTCTGTGATGATGTTTTTCTTAATTTATCTCCTTGGCACCAGAACAAGAAGAAATATTGCTTTTTTTTTTTTTTTTTTTTTTTTTTTTTTTTTTTTTTTTGTAGATAAATATGAGCTCAATAGAAGGCAACAAGGGCATTATTGTTTTCTGAGAAGTTAACAGAGATGAAAAAGGGCGGATATCATCAAAAAAATATATTTTATTTAGCTTTCGTACTTTAGGAGAAATCATAAAAATTTTCAAAACAGAAAAATAGTTCCAGGAGGAATTTCAAGAATTTCTTTAAACTCGTTCTGGATACAATACGGACTTAAATCATTATGTGTATATGCAAAATCATTTTAAACCTGTAAATCAATGTGTAATACATCCAATATTAATTTTGCGCAATATTCGAGATTACGAAAAGATTTTATTTTAGTTTTGTTTGCGTAACAAAACCAGTAACGTCGTGGATAAGTCTAATTTTTCTTGGTCTGAAAATCTTATGAAACATTTAGATTATGGGCATTTAAATTGTTTACTCACTCTTAATTTCTCAGAAGACGGCCGTTAGCTTACATTCAGACTATTATCAGGAAAAGTAAGGGATATTGTACTCAAAGTTTTGCCTTTTACAAGTAGAATTAAACAGACTTTTTGTATACTTTACCAAAAAGATAGTCAGAAGAATTTACGATCGACAATAAAGTACTTTTAAAATACAGTAATTACTTGATATCGTCGTCATATTTTTATCTCCAGTTGTCGCAGAATATTTGAAGAGAACTTTTTGAATAGAAACTGTAAGTTCTAATGCCCTTTCTGAGTGACAAAAGAGACCAGGACACTGCTAAGTGCCAATTTTTACTATTTTTGTGCTGCAAACAATTCTTGCCCGAATTGGACAAACATTCTATCGAAAACTTTTTCTTACGAAGAATAGTAATATTAATGAAATGTGGGAGTATTCTGGCTATATGACGGAAAGTCATCATCAGTGAAACGGAAGAAAAACAAAGCAAAAGGCATAAAAGTAAATTATGATAAAAACAAATCTTTGATACAAAAAAAAACTATAAGCTAAATTCAAAAGATATTTAACGTCCTCGCTTAACGGAAGTTCAGCAAGACTGATAGGTGAAAGTGTCAATATCAGGCCAAGCAGGGTATAGCAAGAGCTTTTGACTTGGACGGATCCCCTGTATTTTTTGACTCGGCTTTGAGTGGCCATATTTTGAAAACTTTTTCTCCTTTTGTAAGCCCTTTATTTCAGGGGATTGAATTAAAATCAAGTATTTTGCAGCAGGCATCAAGACATGGCTAATTGTAGAAAAAGTCAAGATAGATAGTCCGAGTAATTGAGAGGCAAATCTGGGATAAGCCCTTTTTAGGATTGTATAAAAATTATGTCATTTTATTTGTTGATAGATAAGTCTATCTATCATCCATCCATAGGTCAATTCTAGGGCAGAACTAATGTAGATAGTCATAGAGTTAAGGGATGAAAGATTGGATTGATGTTGGGTTATTGCGTGACGGACAATGTCCACTGGACTTGTATGCAAAATCTGGGACTGAATTTTGTTTGGACGTACAGGCGGCGAACAAGTGAAATCTAAGCCTAATAGGCTTGGCTGCTTGTGGTCTAGAGGTGTAATATCGTGTCATAAATATTGACATATGACCAACAAGTCCCCTGAAAGTCTCCTGATTAACAATGACCTGGAATTTGAGAGGTTTTTCGTGAAGGAACAGGAATGTAAGGCTTTTAACTAGTAATATGTCCTTAAACAGGGACATAAATGAAAAGTGATCATAAGAACTATAATAATCTATGTAAACCCTTTCTAAAGAATGCGAAAAGAAGAGTATAAAAGTTTTTATAACAGGAGAACACTATCACATTTCGCTTCAACGAAACACAATTCAGTGGAAGTCACCTTCTGAACAGGACCAAACCCTAAAACTCGCAACTAAAGCATCTATTTTCTCCCAAATTTCAATAACCATGTAACGTGTTATAGACGTTATAGCAGTAGTATGTTATGCAATCTGAATCAAGAAAATGTCAAGAAAAGCGGGTCAGGAGCTTGTATGTTGAAACAGTAGCAGGTTCACTGCCAAAAAGGCAAGTATTTAATAAGAGATTGCATGAACGACTAGCTCTTTAATCAGTTTTGACTAAACTTCATAGTGAAGTCATAGTACCAACACTCTTTCCATTTCGTTTGTCATTGAGGCAACTTCCAATATCATTTTTTTAAGGTTTTCATTTGATTTCACTTCTATTTGAGAACGGCTACTGGTCCTATGGCCAGAATTTTCGAATATTTTAGAAATTTTGTATTCCACTGTCTTAAAAAAGTTCTCTTTTAGTGGAATCGTTTTTTCTTGTATAATAGGAAGGCAGTGTGATCTTCCTAGATCATATTACATGATAAAAAAAATGATGTATACACCATTATGTTTAATCTTGCATGTGTATCAATACATGTTGATAAATCTGAGTAAATGGAGAAATAGGAAGGAATTACGTAAGGAAATAATTGTTTCCTGTGGATAAAGTTCATATAAAGTAAATGCTCATAGTATATAGATAATGAGAAATATATGACTTTTGCTTAGTTTTATAAGACAACAGTTAAATAAATAACTAACAACACTTTAAATAAATTATATAATGAGTCAAAAAAGAATTTTCTTGCCTGTTTATTGAGTAGCTAAAATAAGTTAAAAATTGTGAATTAAACATTTACACTGAAAAAAAATATTATTTTTTATAATAAGTATATAATAAGGCAACAGTTAAATAAGGCAACTGTTAAATAAATAACTAACAACACTTTAAATAAATTATATAATGAGTCAAAAAAGAATTTTCTTGGCTGTTTATTGAGTAGCTAAAATAAGTTAAAAATTGTGAATTAAACATTTATACTGAAAAAAATATTATTTTTTATAATAAGTATATAATAAAACTGTATATGAAAAGATTCTTAGCAGTGTAAAATTGTAAAAATAGTCAGTGAGTTATATATATTTATAAGTAGAAGGTTAAATATGTCAGTGAGTTCTATATTTCTGTATATAACTTATATATTCAGTGAGTTATATATATTTATAAGTAGTAGGTTAAATATTTCAGTGAGTTCTATATTTCTGTATATAACTTATATGTTCAGTGAGTTATATATATTTATAAGTAGTTTGCGTGTTTGGGTCCACAATGTCTTGCTAGAACTGATTGTAAATAATTTCTTAGACCACACTGCTTTTCCATTAAAAACAAAAAAATTTTTTAAACACGAAAAACGGGTTTTAATTTTCTAACAAGCAGTGAACTACAAAACAATTAATTATGCACAAAAGCTCCGCTTTTTAACTGCAAAAATTTTTGGTTTAGTCTTTCCTTAGATAATCTTAGAATATGTTGAAAAGAAAAAGCGGAGTTAAAAAGCGGAGCTTTTGTGCATAATTAATTGTTTTGTAGGTCACTGCTTGTTAGAAAATTAAAACCCATTTTTCGTTTTTAAAAAAAAAAAAAAATTTTTTTGTTTTTAATGGAAAAGAAGTGTGGTATAATAAATTATTTAAGTCTAGCCTCCGGGTGGAAAAAGACCAATTAAATTTTATTATTTTTGAATTTAGCAAAAAAACATGCCAATATAATTACACAACAAAAGTTTTTAGAAAAGTGCAAAGTAAATAAAATAATTCCAAAATCTTTTCGTTTTAATTATCATTTAAATACATATATTGAAGAAAAGCACACGAGAAAGGTAAATTTACTAAACTTAAACCATGTGCTGAAAGATAAACGTTTCCAGCGATCACAAGTTGTAAAAGAAATAGATTGTTTAAAATATAGCCTTGGTAATTTCCTTAATACAAATGATTTCCAACAAATTATATCAATCTTTAAAAATTCTTTTCAACATATTCTAAGATTATCTAAGGAAAGACTAAACCAAAAATTTTTGCAGTTAAAAAGCGGAGCTTTTGTGCATAATTAATTGTTTTGTAGTTCACTGCTTGTTAGAAAATTAAAACCCGTTTTTCGTGTTTAAAAAATTTTTTTTGTTTTTAATGGAAAAGCAGTGTGGTCTAAGAAATTATTTACGTCTAGCTTACGGGTGGCAAAACACCAATTCAATTTTATTATTTTTGAATTTAGCAAAAAAACATGCCAATATAATTACACAACAAAAGTTTTTAGAAAAGTGCAAAGTAAATAAACTATTTCCAAAATCGTTTCGTTCTAATTATCATTTAAATACATATAATGAAGAAAAGCACACGAGAAAGGTAAATTTATTAAACCTAAACCATGTGCTGAAAGATAAACGTTTACAGCGATCACAAGTTGTAAAAGAAATAGATGGTTTAATATATAGCCTTGGTAATTTCCTTAATACAAATGATTTCCAACAAATTATATCAATCTTTAAAAATTCTTTTCAACATATTCTAAGATTATCTAAGGAAAGACTAAACCAAAAATTTTTGAAGTTAAAAAGCGGAGCTTTTGTGCATAATTAATTGTTTTGTAGTTCACTGCTTGTTAGAAAATTAAAACCCGTTTTTCGTGTTTAAAATTTTTTTTTGTTTTTAATGGAAAAGCAGTGTGGTCTAAGAAATTATTTACGTCTAGCCTAGGGGTGACAAAAGACCAAATCAATTTTATTATTTTAGAATTTAGCAAAAAAAACATGCCAATATAATTACGCAACAAAAGTTTTTAGAAAATTGTAAAGTAAATAAACTAATTCAAAAATCGTTTCGTTTTAATTATCATTTAAATACATATAATGAAGAAAAGCACCAGAGAAATGTAAATTTATTAGAATTAAACCATGTGCTGAAAGATAAACGTTTACAGCGATCACAAGTATTAAAATAAATAGATTGTTTAAAATATAGCCTTGGTAATTTCCTTAATACAAATGATTTCCAACAAATTATATCAATCTTTAAAAATTCTTTTCAACATGTTCTAAGATTATCTAAGGAAAGACTAAACCAAAAATTTTTGCAGTTAAAAAGCGGAGCTTTTGTGCATAATTAATTGTTTTGTAGTTCACTGCTTGTTAGAAAATTAAAACCCGTTTTTCGTGTTTAAAAAATTTTTTTTGTTTTTAATGGAAAAGCAGTGTGGTCTAAGAAATTATTTACGTCTAGCCTACGGGTGGCAAAAGACCAATTCAATTTTATTATTTTTTAATTTAGCAAAAAATCATACCAATATAATTACACAACAAAATTTTTTAGAAAATTTAAAAGTAAATAAACTAATTCCAAAATCGTTTAGTTTTAATTATCATTTAAATACATATAATGAAGAAAAGCACCCGAGAAAGGTAAATTTATTAAACCTAAACCATGTGCTGAAAGATAAACGTTTCCAGCGATCACAAGTTTTAAAAGAAATAGATTTTTTAAAATATAGCCTTGTTAATTTCATTAATACAAATGATTTCCAACAAATTATATCAATCTTTAAAAATTCTTTTCAACATATTCTAAGATTATCTAAGGAAAGACTAAACCAAAAATTTTTGCAGTTAAAAAGCGGAGCTTTTGTGCATAATTAATTGTTTTGTATTTCACTGCTTGTTAGAAAATTAAAACCTATTTTTCTTGTTTAAAAAATTTTTTTTGTTTTTAATGGAAAAGCAGTGTGGTCTAAGAAGTTATTTACGTCTAGCCTACGGGTGGCAAAGGACCAATTCAATTTTATTATTTTTGAATTTAACAAAAAAACATGCCAATATAATTACATAACAAAAGTTTTTAGAAAAATGCAAAGTAAATAAACTAATTCCAAAATCGTTTTGTTTTAATTATCATTTAAATACATATAATGAAGAAAATCACACGAGACAGGTAAATTTATTAAACCTAAACCATGTGCTGAAAGATAAACGTTTCCAGCGATCACAAGTTGTAAAAGAAATAGATTGTTTAAAATATAGCCTTGGTAATTCCCTTAATACAAATGATTTACAACAAATTATATCAATCTTTAAAAATTCTTTTCAACATATTCTAAGATTATCTAAGGAAAGACTAAACCAAAAATTTTTGCAGTTAAAAAGCGGAGCTTTTGTGCATAATTAATTGTTTTGTAGTTCACTGCTTGTTAGAAAATTAAAACCCGTTTTTCGTGTTTAAAAATTTTTTTAGTTTTTAATGGAAAAGCAGTGTGGTCTAAGAAATTATTTACATCTAGCCTACGGGTGGCAAAAGACCAATTCAATTTTATTATTTTTGAATTTAGCAAAAAAAACATGCCAATATAATTACACAACAAAAGTTTTTAGAAAAGTGCAAAGTAAATATACTAATTCCAAAATCGTTTCGTTTTAATTATAAATTAAATAAATATAATTAATAAAAGCACACGAGAAAGGTAAATTTACTAAACTTAAACCATTTGCTGAAAGATACACATTTCCAGCTATCAAAATTTTTAAAAGAAATAGATTGTTTAAAATATAGACTTGTTAATTCCCTTAATACAAATGATTTCCAACAAATTATATCAATCTTTAAAAATTATTTTCAACATGTTATAAGATTATCTAAGTAAAAACTAAACCAAAAATTTTTTAATTAAAAAAGAGGAGCTTTTGTGCATAATTAATTGTTTTGTAGTTCACTGCTTGTTAGAAAATTAAAACCAGTTTTTCGTGTTTAAAAAATTTTTTTTGTTTTTAATGGAAAAGCAGTGTGGTCTAAGAAATTATTTACGTCTAGCCTACTGGTGGCAAAAGACAAATTCAATTTTATTATTTTTTAATTTAGCAAAAAAACATGCCAATATAATTACACAACAAAAGTTTTTAGAAAAGTGCAATGTAAATAAACTAATTCCAAAATCGTTTCTTTTTAATTATAAATTAAATACATATAATTAAGAAAAACACAAGAGAACTTTAAATTAACTAAAACTAAAAAATATTCTTAAAGATACCCATTTACAGAGATAACAATTATTAAAATAAATATATGGTTTAAAATATAGCCTTGATAATTTCCTTAATACAAATGATTTTCAACAAATTATATCAATCTTTAAAAATTTTTTTAAACATGTTATCAGATTATCTAAGGACAAACTAAACAAAAAATTTTTGAAGTTAACAAGCGGAGCTTTTGTGAATAATTAATTGTTTTGTAGTTCACTGCTTGTTAGAAAATTAAAACCCGTTTTTCGTGTTTAAAAAATTTTTTTTGTTTTTAATGGAAAAGCAGTGTGGTCTAAGAAATTATTTACGTCTAGCCTACGGGTGGCAAAAGACCAATTCAATTTTATTATTTTTTAATTTAGCAAAAAAACATACCAATATAATTACACAACAAAAGTTTTTAGAAAAGTGCAAAGTAAAGAAACTAATTCCAAAATCGTTTCGTTTTAATTATCATTTAAATACATATAATGAAGAAAAGCACACGAGAAAGGTAAATTTATTAAACATAAACCATGTGCTGAAATATAAAAGTTTCCAGCGATCACAAGTTGTAAAAGAAATAGATTGTTTAAAATATAGCCTTGGTAATTTCCTTAATACAAATGATTTCCAACAAATTATATCAATCTTTAAAAATTCTTTTCAACATATTCTAAGATTATCTAAGGAAAGACTAAACAAAAAATTTTTGCAGTTAAAAAGCGGAGCTTTTGTGCATAATTAATTGTTTTGTAGTTCACTGCTTGTTAGAAAATTAAAACCCGTTTTTCGTGTTTAAAAAATTTTTTTTGTTTTTAATGGAAAAGCAGTGTGGTCTAAGAAATTATTTACGTCTAGCCTACGGGTGGCAAAAGACCAATTCAATTTTATTATTTTTGAATTTATCAAAAAAGAATGCCAATATAATTACACAACAAAAGTTTTTAGAAAAGTGCAAAGTAAATAAACTAATTCCAAAATCGTTTTGTTCTAATTATCATTTAAATACATATAATGAAGAAAAGCACACGAGAAAGGTAAATTTATTAAACCTAAACCTTGTGCTGAAAGATACACGTTTCCAGCGATCACAAGTTGTAATAGAAATAGATTGTTTAAAATATAGCCTTGGTAATTTCCTTAATACAAATGATTTCCAACAAATTATATCAATTTTTAAAAATTCTTTTCAACATATTCTAAGATTATCTAAGGAAAGACTAAACCAAAAATTTTTGCAGTTAAAAAGCGGAGCTTTTGTGCATAATTAATTGTTTTGTATTTCACTGCTTGTTAGAAAATTAAAACCTGTTTTTCTTGTTTAAAAATTTTTTTTTGTTTTTAATGTAAAAGCAGTGTGGTCTAAGAAATTATTTACGTCTAGCCTACGGGTGGCAAAAGACTAATTCAAATTTATTATTTTTGAATTTAGCAAAAAAACATGCCAATATAATTACACAACAAAAGTTTTTAGAAAAGTGCGAAGTAAATAAACTAATTCCAAAATCGTTTCGTTTTAATTATCATTTAAATACATATAATGAAGAAAAGCACACTAGAAAGGTAAATTTATTAAACTTAAACCCTGTGCTTAAAGATAAACGTTTCCAGCGATCACAAGTTGTAAAAGAAATAGATTGTTTAAAATATAGACTTGGTAATTTCCTTAATACAAATGATTTCCAACAAATTAGATCAATCTTTAAAAATTCTTTTCAACATATTCTAAGATTATCTAAGGAAAGACTAAACCAAAAATTTTTGCAGTTAAAAAGCGGAGCTTTTGTGCATAATTAATTGTTTTGTATTTCACTGCTTTTTAGAAAATTAAAACCCGTTTTTCGTGTTTAAAAAATTTTTTTTGTTTTTAATGGAAAAGCAGTGTGGTCTAAGAAATTATTTACGTCTAGCCTACGGGTGGCAAAAGACCAATTCAATTTTATTATTTTTGAATTTAGCAAAAAACATGCCAATATAATTACACAAAAATATTTTTTATAGCAGTTCGATTTTAAGATAATATTTAAGTCCCCTTTCATTTCTAATTATATTGTATATAACTATAATTAATAAAAGCAACCGATAACGTTACATTAACGCACACTACAAAAGATTATTACAGATCCAAGTTGACCGAAATCACAAGTATTAAAATAAATAGATTTTTTAAAATATATACTTGGTAATTTCCTTAATACAAATGATTTCCAACAAATTATATCAATCTTTAAAAATTCTTTTCAACATATTCTAAGATTATCTAAGCAAAGACTAAACAAAAAATTTTTGCAGTTAAAAAGCGGAGCTTTTGTGCATAATTAATTGTTTTGTAGTTCACTGCTTGTTAGAAAATTAAAACCCGTTTTTCGTGTTTAAAAAATTTTTTTTTGTTTTGAACTGATTGTTGATCTGCAATGTCCCCAGAAAAGGCCTACAATTCAGTTTTTTTTTAAAGTTGGATCTGCCATCTTTCTTCAACAATATAATGAAATGTAGGTTGCAATGCTGTGGCTCTTAAGACAAAAATTGTAACCGGGAATGCCTTTGTTTGAGAGGGGAGAGTATTCCCTGAAATGGGCTTTTTTTATTCAGTTTTTTTTCCGTTTTCGTCCAAGTTATTTTTATTGTTTTTTTATTAGCTGAAGAAAAAAGAAAGTATGAATGCTATAGTCTTTTAGGGAAAAGGTATAGTCTTTAAAACAGCTGAAAAAAGAGAAACAGTTTTCAATTATTTGCTCTATGTTTAAGGTGATCGGTACTGGAAGTTAGATGCAGATAAAATATCTTCAGGGTACCCAAGATCAATTTGGAAAGACTGGGGTGGTTTGCCAGGCAATATAAAAGCTGCTTTCACATGGACAAACGGAAGACTATATTTTTTTAAGGTAAATTAAGATGTTACCCTCCACGTGGAGCCTCTTATTCTTTACTTAAATATACGTGAACAAACAATTCTAAGAAATGATGGATTTCCTCTACCAAGACAGTGATAAAGAAACTAATATGTTTGAATATTGGGAAAATGTAACGAATAGCTGTCTTAAGTAAAAGAGCAAATCAAAATTATAAAAGCTAAACAAAAATCAAAATAATAACTTAATCGGCTGCCATGGAGCGGTGGTATTGAGTCTCTTTGAGTAGTTTGATAAACTTTGCATTCCTTTATTAGAATTTGGAGCCAGAAACTATCTGAACCAATAATGAATATTTCAGATAAAAAAAGAGTAAAAGCTATTAAATACTGAAATTTTGTGTTTGAAGTCTTTTTGTGTTATTTTTCCCCATCTATGCCTTTTCTATTCCTGTTAATCTCCAAAGAGGAATAATTTCATACTGCTCTTTAGATCTAATTCGAGGCTTACCAGGAAACAAAAAGGCGAACAATTCCAAAATGTAGATTTAGCTCGCAAATATTCGATGAGCTTTTTTCATCAAAAACCTAAGGAAATCCATCATTGTTCTGAATATATCTAAAACAAATAATGGAAACATAAACCACAAACTTATTTGGCACTTCAGCCACGATTTTTTCCTGGCTTAGGAAAAAAAGAGAAAAAAATTACTTAACCTTTTCCCATCAAGACCTGTCCCAAATATTTTTGAAAGTAGATAACGCCACTAATTTACGATAACAGTTCCATTAACATTCTGTGATTAACATTGACATTAATATAAATAATATATTTGCCTTCAGAAAATTTTTCAAGGGGATTCCATGCCTAAAAGGATAGCTCTATGTCGCCCATTATAAACTTTTTAGGTTGTGTGGCCAAACTATTTATAATCGATTGGGTGGCCTTGCAATAACTTGTAGAGCTGGAATATGAGGTCCGAACAAACAACAGAAAGCCCAAAGCCGACAGCTACCTTACTAGAAATCTTAATATAAACATGATGATAAAATATAATAAATATAATATATTTTTAAAATAATATAAATACAGATAAAAGATGTCGCCTTCAGAAATTTTTTTAAGTAGATTCGATACCTAAAAGGATAACCGTATCTCGTCCATTATAAACTTATTTAGCGATCTTGCCATAACTTGTAGAGCTTGGATAATTGATCCGAATAAATAACAGAAACCTAAAATCCTGCACCTTCTTTCCCAGAAATCTTACTGGGAAAGCGCCAAAAATCAGCTCAAACGAAATGTCACTTGATGAATTAGGCAGATTTGGGAGTTCTCTGTGATGCTACCCGGTTTGATTGAAAACCTCGCCGAGATAGGGGAAATAAAATTGCACTTTTTTTCAATCAAATTTCATAGTCAACCTGACATTCTCAATAACTTTCTATGATACCTAGTCCCCTGAGGTAATTAGCTAATAAACCATTTGTTCTTGATACGGTGAGCCGATGTTGTAGGATAAATAATGTATTTATCCATTAGTAGGATAAATAATGCTGTATCCTTTATTATCATATGTAGAGTGTGATAGGCAATGGGATTATATTATTTCCAATAGTTAGGTTTTTATCAAACTATTTATGGTAGTAAATGGTGAGTAGAAATAGACACTAGTTATCTTTAAGTTTAAATTCCATTAAGTTTAAAATTAAACATAAAAGCTACTAGAAGGGGAAAATGGCTATAATTTTTGAAAATCATAATACCAAATTAACCATGTTTGAAAACCTCAAAATGGAGATTCAAACCCTTTTGCAAAAGTACAAACTTTTGAGTGTTTCCAGGAAAGTATGGTCACCAATGTTGATACTGAACGAGGGCAAAGAATAGAAATTAATCTTCAAACGGGGACGGACTTGGACTATAAAATTTTTTATGACAGTGGGATGACTGACCCACCCCAGTCTGACTCATCAAGTATACGTAAGGTGCAATGTGAATTATAGGGAGAAGGGCTAAAATCAGGGCCGTATCCAGGATTTTTTTTCCGGGTGGGGGTTTACAACAGGATTGCTTTTCGAGGGTGTTTTAAAAAAAAAAAAAAAAAACACGCGTATTTTTTGTATATTCATTTTTGTTACGTTTTTTGCGATTCTGACAAATATTTCGGCGGGGGGGGGGGGGTCCAAATCCCCTAACCCTCTTGGATACGGCCTGGCTAAAATACTAAAAAATGCCGAAGTAAGAAAGAGCAGTTTCAGAGAAGTAGGCAAGATGGCCTTCATGTGCCTCCCGCTAAAAAAAAAAAGTTCAAGATTTTACGATGTTTCGTGGAAAGTCTATTTTTGATGATTTTGTTGTTTTTCCCACTCATAACCCCTTTTCCCAAAAATGTCCGTCCCTCCCTCCCCCGCTAACTTCAAATGCATCTCTGTGTATGTAGATGATCAGCTGTATTTTTCTTTGTAAGGACTTCTAGAAGTTGACTGTTTGAGCAATTCAACATATTGCAAAAACGAAGCTAAACAAATAAACACAGAAACAAAATAAATTATAAAACAGACAACTAGTTTTAAACACCTCATACATTTTCTATCCTTGTCAATAGTAGATAAAGCTTTGAAAACCAGAAGTTTGATTGCAATCTTTATATCAAATGAATCTATTTTATAGGCTTATTCCAAATATCTAAATTTCCCTAGGTTTAAAGTTTTCCCTCAAAAGCTGTTGACGTTATTAAATTAGAATAATGTGAAAAAAAAGAAACTTCCTCAGTAAGGGATGTGATTCTTATTAAAATTCCATTAGCAAACTCAATATGTCAGGAACTAAAGTTTCATATTTTCTCGAAGTTTCTTATTTTTAGAAATCTGTTTTGTTTTTTTCACCAGGGGTGATCATACCGGACCAGTGATATAAAATACAGAGATACGCAAATGAAAAAAAAAAGTCGGTGCCTCTTTCCTTTAGCAAAAGAGATCATGTTACAGAAAAGTGTTATTTTATATCGTAAAATATCAACATCGATCTATAATAGGGCGAAATGATTTTGAGCAAAAATTTTGGGACAAAAAGTGGATTTAGAACCTTGGAAAAATATTATCTAATCTCTCAGTTTAAAAGGTCTTGCAGGCTCGCGGTGGTGCATTGATAGCTAGAAAAATAGACAGTACATAAAAATGAACACATATTTGGTCATCATTTGTAAACTTCATTTGACTGAGCTAGTTCTTCTCAGAATCTATTCATTTATGTACATTCGTTTATGAAGTTGTGCACCAGCTATTGAAGTGGGTGTTTATTTAGGGGGTCCTGAAACCTGAAATAATGAATTTATAGGCTCAAAATTTCCTCGTTTCCATGGGAGGTATTTCAGATGAATGAATATAAATCGAGAGTTACCCTCCAACTCTCTTCATTCGCAGGGATATGTTTGGGCAATCTTCGTCAACATTAACCAAAGTTCTAAAGCTCTCTTTTTTCATGAAAGAAAATATAAAATTGGAAAATTTAAAGGAACAGAAATTAGCTTATCCTAAATATAAAAGAAGGGCTGTAGCCCCTCAACCATTATCCCTTTTACCTGAGGTTGAACATTTTACTACAGCACTTTTTGAACGAAAGGAGATCTTGTGTTCAAGTGTAAATTAAATGGTTGCATTAAGAATGGGGGTATAAAGCGAGAGGGCACCTTACGTGAAATAGAACTAAGAACAGAAATGAAATAAGGTAAGTTTTTTGGTCTGGAAGTTAAAAAACTTGCTTAGCTTTAGAAATGAACATGAATGGCCCTAAACATGAGCGAGATTTCCTACCCTTATCCCGCTCAAAATTTCTGCTTAGGTTTATGAAATTGATATTGTGCCTTGTAAAAAAAGTAAACCCAACGAGCCCTCTCAATATTAAAACATTCTGATAAAATAATAATTTAGTGTAAACAGTGGGCAACTGAGAACTGTCTTGAAAGAATATTAAAGCAGACAGAAATTAAACAAAAGAAAACAAGTTTTGTTTCAAAGAAAAATTCAAGAGCAGTGTTCATTGCTACCATCCCCTCCTCTATACACTAAATTTATGTTGTGATGAATTGGAAGTGTTTTAGAATGCAATGCATAGTCAGTCTATAATTGCAAATGTTTTATTTGCCTCTCAGAACCTTAGAAATGAAACTTTATCGTTTAAATGTAAATACCACTAAATGCTGTTTTTGATTTTCGATGTATCGTGTAAAAATACCTACGTTCAACTGAAAGATAAATAGAGTGTGTCAAATATAGCACATGGGAAATTGCTCGTGTTTTAATTTGTTGTTGCTTTTAAAGTTTTGAACCGCAAATTTTTCCATTGCTAAACAGTACACATTTTAAATCTGCTTTTTTTTAAAAGCTTATATTACATTTTAACATTAGGAGCAGGGGGTAAGGGGTGTCTCATATTTCGGGAATCATTATATTCGGTTTTAATTTTGCTCTTTATTTGGGAAAACTTCTTTTTTGTTTAATGTTGCACAAGCACAATTTTTCTTAATGAATGAAAATAGTTTATTTTCGGCATAACACCTTTAAATAAGGTGTTGTTTTCTTAGACCACACTGCCGTTCTAAGACGAACAAATAAATTTCAAATGGGGATAAATCCATTTATTTAGACAGTGAAAGTTCATTATTTTGTGAATGACCCGAAAAATTATTTATTTTGTTGTATATAAATACGCTAGTTTCAATTTTATTATTTTAGTATTTCTACTGAAGACGGTCGCTGTGTATGTGATCGAAATATCTGGACTTTTGTACCGGTTTTTTCACTGTCTAAATAAATAGATTTATTTCCATTTGAAAGTTTATTTGTTCGTCTTAGAGGGACAGATTGGTCAAATATTACAAAGTTTAATTTAAGGGAGGTATGTCGAAAACCCCTCGTATGTATGAGGAAATGAGACAAACCCAATAATCATCTACAAGCGCAGCATTGGATTTGCAATTAGACTACACGGAAGGCTTAGGCAATTTCATTGAAAAGTTGTTTTACATTTGGGCAAGATTAAAGAAGAAAATTTACATCAAGAACTTTGAATGAACTTTGTCAATGAACTCCCTCTGAAGATAATCTAGTGAATAATCCGGAAGTTCATTATTTTGTGAATGACCCGAAAAGTTATTTATTTTTTTGTATATAAATATGCTAGTTTCAATTTTATTATTTTAGTATTTCTACTGAAGACGGTCGCTGTATATGTGATCGAAATATCTGAACTTTTGTACCCGTTTTTCACTGTCTAAATAAATGGATTTATCCCCATTTGAAAGTTTATTTGTTTGGAAATAATTTGTTTTTCTTTTTATTTAGAATAATCTTTATTGGAGATTTACTAATATGAGAATGGACCATGGATATCCTAAACCGATTTCAACTGGTTTTCCTGGAGTACCTGACAATTTTGACACTGCTTTTGTTTGGAGTGGAAATGGAAAAATATATTTCTTCAAAGGTATACAAGTCAAAAACGTTCTTACTGCTAAATTTTATGTGAAGTAAGACAACTAATGTAATTACCCATTTGTAGATCATAGCCAGCGCGCTAGTGCTGCCTAAGTAAAGAACGATGTGGGCACAATGTGTTTTTTTGGTTTTTTCTCCATACCCGGGCACTTCGTATCAAAGGAGTTGTCGTAGAAACTTCAAAAAGGGCTCATTCGATTGGAAATTGGAGTGGCTAGTGCGCTTTCTAATAGTCGTATGTGATTTGAGGTCAACTAGCCCCCACCACGCCCATTATTACCCCACACAAGACCACTTACAATTTTGAGATAGCCATTTTGTTCAGCGTAGTTGATTTCCAGATAGAAAATATCTTTTTGAGGAGGACACTCCCCCACAATCCTCTGGGCAAGGGTATTAAATTATGCCCTGAGGGCATATAAGAACCATGTTGGCACAATGTACCCTTCATTATTTTTTTCCTTTAGAACAGAGCACTTCATATGGAAGGGGTCGTTGTAGAGACTTCAAAAGGGGCTCATTCGATTGGATATCAAAAGTTCTAGGGCCCTATTTAATAGTCGAAAGTGATTGGAGGGCAACTAACCCCCCTCCCCCCACGCCAATCATTCCCCCCAAACACATACAATCAAAATTTCGAAATAGCCATTTTGTTCAGCGTAGTTGATTTCCAGATAGAAAATGTGTTTTTTAGGAGGACACTCCCCCACAACCCTCAGGGCAAGAGTTTTAATTTATGCCCTGGGGTCATATCAGGTTTTTATAGAAGGGGTTGTCGTAGAAACTTCAAAACAGGCTCATTCGATTGAAAATTCGAAGGGCTTGTACCCATTTTTAATATTCGAAAGTGATTGGAGGGCAACTAGCCCCCCCCCCCACGCCCATCATTCCCCCAAACACATCCAATCAAAATTTTGAGATAGCCGTTTGTTCAGCATAGTTGATTTCCAGACAGAAAATATGTTTTGAGGAGGACACTCCCCCACAAACCTCGGAGCAAGGGTTTTAAGTTATGCCCTGAGGGCACACAAGAACGATCTTGGCACAATGTACGTTGTATTATTTTTTTCCTTTAGAGAAGGGCA
Source organism: Artemia sp. Qi Xiang Cuo (assembly GCF_049724085.1). Lineage (NCBI taxonomy): Eukaryota > Metazoa > Arthropoda > Branchiopoda > Anostraca > Artemiidae > Artemia > Artemia sp. Qi Xiang Cuo. Next base: position 27,769,037 of record NC_142811.1, read on the forward strand.
CTTCATATGGAAGGGGTCGTCGTAGAAACTTCAAAAGGGGCTCATTGAATTTGACATTGAGAGTTCTAATGCCCTTTTTAATAGTTGAAAGTGATTCGAGGCCAACTAGCCCCTCCCTCCTTCACGCCCATCATTCCCCTAAACACATCCAATTAAAATTTTGAGATAGCCATTTTGTTCAGCATAGTTGACTTCCAGATAGAAAATATGTTTTTGAGGAAGACACTCCCCCACTACCCTCAGGGCAAGGGTTTTAAGTTATGCCCTGGGGGAATATAAGGTTTTTATAGAAGGCGTTGTCGTAGAAACTTCAAAACAGGCTCATTCGATTGGAAATTCGAAGGGCTAGTACCCTTTTTAATAGTCAAAAGTGATTGGAGGGCAACTAGCCCCCCCCCCCCCCCGCCCATGCCCATTACTCCCCCAAACACATCCAATCAAAATTTTGAAATAGACATTTTGTTCAGCGTAGTTGATTTCCGGATAGAAAATATGTTTTTGAGGAGGACACTCCCCACTACCCTCGGGGCAAGGGTTTTAAGATATTCCCCGGGGTCATATAAGGTTTTTATAGAAAGCGTTGTCGTAGAAACTTCAAAAAAGGCTCATTCGATTGGAAATTCAAAGGGCTAGTGCCCTTTTAAATGGTCGAAAGTGATTGGAGGGCGACTAACCCCCCCCCCCCCTACACCCATAATTTCCCCAAACACATCCAATCAAAGTTTTGAGATTGCCATTTTGTTCAGCGTTGTTGATTTCCAGATAGAAAATATGTTTCTGAGGAGGCACTCCCCCACTGCCCTCAGGGCATGGGTTTTAAGTTATGCTCTGGGGGCATATAAGGTTTTTAAAGAACGTGTTGTCGTAGAAACCTCTAAAAAAGATCATTCGATTGGAAATTCAAAGGGCTAGTGCCCTTTTTAACAGTCGAAAGTGATTGGAGGGCAACTAACCCCCCTCTCACGCCCAGCTTTCCCCCAAACACATCCCGTAAAAATTTTGATCTAACCATTGTGTAGGACATATTGGATGTATAAGTATAATTTGTAATTCTGAGGAGGACGCTTCTTAAACACCCACAGGGCACCGTGCATATGTCGTGTACTGGGAGCATCTGGGATTTTTATTGGATTCCTTGTTGTAGTAACTTGAAAAGGACTCATTCGATTTGAAATTCAAAGGGATAGTACCCTTTTTAATAGTTAAAAGTGATTTGAGGGCAACTAACCCCCTCTCACGCCCACCTTTTCCCCAAACACATCCAATCCAAATTTTAGATAGCCATTTTACTCAACGTAGTTGAAAGTTTTGGAAATTAGGTCTTTAAGGATGACAACAATTCCCCCACAGCCCTCAGGGCAAGGGTTGTAAGTTATGCCCTGGGTCATATAAAGTTTTTATTGAAAGCGTAGTCGTAGAAACTTCAAAAGGGCTCATTCAATTGGAAATTGAAAGGACTAGTGCCTTTTTCAATAGTTGAAAGTAATTGGATAGCGACTAACGCCCCTCTCACGCCCACCGTTTTCCAAAACACATCCAATAAAAATTTTGCAGGCCAAACTATAAAGCCTTAAAAAACGAAAAAATTGAAAGTGTTATTTTCTTTTCACCTGAAAAAATTATGTCAATATAAAAAGAACAGAGATTAATCTAAAAAACTTTTTCCACAAAATAAGTTTTTCAAAGAAAAGCAAAGAACTCCATTAAACAAAAAAATAGCAAAAATAAAATCAAATAATCTACCAAGCGTGAAGCTACCACAAATCAGGATCGATAAATAAATGAAACCCAAAACAAACAGAAATTACGATAAATAGACGAGTCAAACTCAAAACGAGCAGAAATTACCATAAGCTGGGCGCAAAACCCCTATGCCTTCCCAAGGCCAGAACAAAATTTGCACTTTACTGAAAAAATACAAATGAATGTGCATTGTCAGTTTAATATATATATATACTGATATTTAGTCAGTATACATATATTAAACTAATATATTAAAGTTATAAAAGTTATAAAGTTATAAAAGTAAGAACATTTATATTTTTTCAGTAAAGTGCAAGTTATGTTCTGGCCCTGGGAAGGCATAGGGGTTTTGAGCCCAACTTATGTTAATTTCTGCTCGTTTTGAGTTTGACTCGTCTATTTATCGTAATTTCTGTTTGTTTTGGGTTTCATTTATTTATCGATGCTGATTTGCGGTAGTTTCACGCTTCGTAGATAATTTGATTTTATTTTTGCTCATTTTTGTTTATTGGAGTTCTTTACTTTTCTTTGAAAACTTATTTTGTGGAAAAAGTTTTTTCAATTAATGTAATGACAAAGACCAAAACTTTTGTCTGTTTGCGGATTTTGAAATAAATCAGGGCTCATTTGAACTGCCACAATACCACGAGAAGACTTTCTAAGACCCTACTACCTAAAACCATTAAAATTTTATTTTTCTAAAATAATAATAAAAGACCATAATCTTGGTGTAAACAATTTTCAAATTTATAAATTGAAAAATAGAAAATTTTTCTTTCCGTAGAGTGTACTCTATCTTGGGAATTACGAAGCTCTACCTATTTTCCAACAACCTTTAAAAAACACAAAAGGTGCAATTAAAACACTTAATCTTACTTCCCATCAAGTTTGGTTAAGAGACAATAATTCGTTCTAGTAGATGCCGTTATGATAGGAATTTAGATGTCCCCTTCCTCATCGAGAGGGTAATTGATACTAGCCTTTTCGCTCCCCCACAAAACCGCTTGTAACAGCAATTTTAGGTCTCACAAATTTTGCTTATGACATGACTTTAGGGACCCCTTCCCTCTTCCTCTCTCAGAGGAAGCTCCCTCAGCAGCTAGAGCCTTCAGAGGATACTGACAAAACCAAAAAGCCTAACTAGGGCACCTTGCTCTTACTTCCAACAAAGTTTGATTGAGATCCTCTTCATAGATATTCTGATTAAGAGCATTTAGGAACCCCTGTCTCACAGATGCTGAATTTGCTATGGACCCTAAGAACTATAACTAGTACAATATTTACACCTGTATTCCATCAAATACGGTTGACATAGGACAATCTAGATGCCCTCATGACTGTAATTCGAATCCTCCCGCTTTGTATTTCCCCCAAAGAGATCCGGTAGGAGCATCATCCCCAAAAGTTCTAACTAGGACAATAGCTCTAATTTCTTACCTAGTGTAGCTGTTATCTGACTATCCCTTCTGCTATATGTCTTTATGGCAAGAACTTAGGGACTCCATCTCCCGCAGGAGTCAAAATACGCACAGGAGGAAGAATTTCACCCCACATCAGTTCGCCTCTGAACCCAGCCTTAGGTGCTCACAAAAAAAAAATCAAAAAGTTGTTTTAAAATCAAATGTCTGATTTTGAAAGAGTTTTACAGACACTAAGTATGCATAATTCCTCAAATCATAGGTTTTTCTTAACCAGGTAGCCAGTACTGGAGGTTTGATCCCAGCCAAAGGCCACCAATAAAATCAAGCTACCCAAAAAATATTTCAAACTGGGAAGGCCTACCTGCAAATATGCAGTCAGCTTTCCAATACAGCAACGGATATACCTACTTCTTTAAAAATGGTGAATACTGGAGGTTTAATGACAGAAGTTTTAAGGTAAGAATATTTTTGTTCAACTTTATTATATAATCAAATATCAATAATTTAAAGGAGTTTTTTACCTTAAGGATATGTTTAGAAGTCACAGTTGCCTAAAAAAAAAAAAAAAAAAAAAAAAAAAAACAACAACAACAACAAAAAAACAACAAAGCAAAACCACATATATTACAGGAAAAATAAAACTTAATAGCTGAAATTGAGCATTACCTCATATCCTAACTGATTTCAATGAACGATGTATGTTATTAAGTTTAAGAATTAAAATTAGATTGTCCAGACAAAATTAAAATATCCTATTGCCAGTGATAAACAATGAGATAAAATTCCATAAACTTTTAATTACAAGAGAGGTCCTTCTCGCTGTGCAAATATAAAACAATTTTTATGTTACAGTGGAACTTTTTTGTTTTCTCATTATTTTGAGCCCGAGGATTCAATTGGACATCTAAGTTGATTGCTCTTGGATAATTTGTTCAAAAACTAGCGTTATTAACTTCTTCCGATCATTAGGACAATATTTCCCTCTAGAATTCAATTAGAAGGTTCCATAGATTTCCTTTTACGTTGAAATGATTATGCCTGACAGGAACCTTTTAGGATCGCATTTCTGGAAAATTGCAGGTTCATTCTTAACGAATGACGGAATTTCTTTTAGAGCTTTGTCCCTTTTGTTTGTTCCCCTCTATACGTCATTTTCCTCATAAAATCTCCTATTTCTAGTCATTTTGATCAAATAGAAAAATGACACGATTCTTGATTTGAAATTAACTGACAAGTTCTAAAGATTTGCCCTTTTTACTTTATCACTCACTTTCTTCTCCTTAGGACATCCCCTCCTTGCCCCATTAAGCGCGTAAAAAAGAAGACGATTCTCGAAATAAGTTAGTATAATGATGAGAGAAGTGGCATTTGTTCTGAACAGTATCTTCATTGATAGACCTACCAAAAGTCTACAAAAATATGTTTAGCAGAAAACGGCCATTTAGCCATATTCCCAAAATATCCCCTTAGAATCTGAAAAAAACTACATGTTTCTCAATTTGTTCGTTACTTTGACATACTATTATTCAAAAGACATAAAATATTGCATAATATAATGTTAAACGTACATCTTTCGTTTATGGTGATGATTAATGATGTTAAAAAAAATTTCCGCCATTTTGGGTTCGCTGCATCAAATTTTATTGCATACAAATTTTATCCATGCGGGTATTTTTTTTTCTGGGAAGCCGCTTAATCATTTTCTTTTTATAAAATTAGTACACTAACATTTTCTAACGTGAAAAAACGATTTACATAGGTCGCGACTTTGGAAAAATTCACCGAGCGAAGCTCCGTCCCTTGGTATTGAAAGTTAAGACGAGCAGATATAAAGTCCTATAATGATTGAAACTTAAAACGGAGCCCGATGAATGATTAATAAGTCAATATTTTTGTTATTGACAAACTAGACAAAGAATAGAGTAAGCTATTATTACCGAAATTATGATTTTTGTGTACAACATATCTATTGCATAATATATCTTGGGGCTTTATTTTTTATAAATAAATAAATTTTCTTGGGGTCTTTCTACAGACATGGAAATTTTATTTTTGGTTTAGTTCTATTTTTATCGTTGTAAAACCTCATCACATTTAATATAAGCAACCCAGAATATAGGTATTACATTTACTTCCGCGAGGGGGATTTCCTGAGGAGGGATATGCCGGATACTGTTTTTGTGTCTGAAATTCGCTTCACCGAGGGAAGTTTGATCCCCAGTTACTATGTGTGAAAGCAGCAATGGTATATACCGCACAATTAATATAACAATTAATCAAAAGAATTAAATTTCATCCTAATTCTTAATATATAAAGTTAATTAAGTTCAATGTTACATGTCAAACACTACGATCCTGAGAAAATGTGCCTCATTTTCGGAAAATGGGGGAAAACAGCCCCAAAAAGGCAAGGATCTTAACGAAAATTACACCATTAGATTTAGCATAATAGAGAAATGCAAATTGGAGGTTTCCAGTTCCTATCTAATAAAATGTGGAATTTTGCATTTTTCTTTCCCAGAAGAAAGATCATGCAAACAAGTTTATTATTATTATTACTATTTTACAAAAGGTAATCATGTCGAATTGATTATCCTAGAAGATCGGAATAAGGATCATTCAAAGCGGAAATTAGAAGTCCTAGAGCCCTTTTATAGTCACCAAAAGATTATGCAACGGGAAATTGGCGTTTTTGCAATTTTATGGCACCAGACCACGATTTTGTCCCATGGACGACCACGTTGCTATCCATTAAAAATTTGGAGACGACCATGATAACCAATCCATTTTGTGCATAGGAGTAGATGACTTTTTCCTCTTAAAGGTACTTCACACGGGAAAACCTTCCGATGTACGCTTAGTGGACCCGTTCTCGGTCGCAGGAGGTAAATTGGTATCATGTACTAGTCTCAGGCTGTAAAGAACAAAAATTAAAGTCGTTTTGATAGCAGTATCTCCCACATCAGTTGGTAAAAATTAAAAGCCAGTCGCTAAACCCATTGCCCCACCCCCCAGAAATAATAATATTTTCGGTTCACTGGCCAATCCACGGGGGATACCCCCTTCGCGAAGATTTTCTGGCACCCTCTTTCCCTGTTTTTTTTTTCAGTTATTTTTTTAGAATAAATTTGTCAATTTGGTAAATTATTGGCACCTTTGTCACATTGCCCCCCTCCCAAATTTTACTCATTGCCACCCTTGTGACATTGCTCCTCCCCCCCCCCCCCAAGATTTTGCTCTAGATCCATCCCTGTTTTTTCTAGCGACGACTCTGATCGGTACCAGACCATATACAGGGGAAGTAATTGCTCGTACTTCTTTGTTCCAGCCTGTTATCTCTATGCACTTCCGGCATAGGACAACTCTTCTGCAGTATTTCTAATGCCGTAAGTAGAGGAGGGGGTACCAGCGCGACGCTTCACCCCTGCTGCCACCTACAACTTTTTTTAACACCATATATGAGCACGAGAACCACGTGGTTTATGGTTTTTGTCAATGAGAATAAAAAAAGAGGAATTTTCTCACTTGAAAAACCAGGAATTTTGTCTGTTTTAGGGTTTTTGTCAGTGAGAATGAAAAAACAGGAACTTTCTCACTTTCATGGATGTCAACAGCAATTTATGTATGTTTCATGGTTTCTGTCAGTGAGAATGGAAAAACAGTATTTTTCTCACTTTGCCGTCAGTCATTCATAAAATTGTTTCCGGGCATAGTTTATTAATGTCTGACAGGTACTGCTCCAGGAATAGATCCATGTCATTAATGTCTTTGCCACGGAAACAACTCTTTTGGTCGAACTCCAAAGGATATTAATAACCAAACGCCATGAAAACAATTAGGCAAGAAACATCTTAGCGATGAATTGTTTTAGCGCGCGAGAAAGTTTCCTATTAATTTGAAATGCGTTAGCGCAGAGATGCCAATAACAAAGGAACACGCTGAATTTTCGTTTAGGGATTATTTGGGCGAAACCGTTTTAGACAGGTTATGGAACTATTTCGTCGAAACAGATAGAGACATTTTAAAAGAAGATTTTGAAGAGATTTTAGAAGAGAATTTAATGGTGAAACTCTGTGGTCGTTATAATACACAAGTTTCATTTGAAGAGTGTTGTGAGGTCCTCTAACCCAACCCCAAAGGGTTCCAATCCTCCTACCCCAACCCCGAAGGAAGCCCCCAGTCCTCAAAGCCCCCCAAGCTCCCAAAGGGCCACCGGCGCCCCCAAAGGCCCACCCAGACCCCCAAAGGCCATCCCCAGGCCCCAAATGTCCCCCAGGCCCCCAACTGTCCCCCCGGACCCCCAAAGGCCCTCCCTGTGCCCCAAAGGCCCTCTCCCGGTCCCCCGGGCTCCCAAAGGACCCCTGGCCCTCAATAGACCCACCGACCCACAAAGGCTTTCCCCGAGCCCCCGGGTTTCGTGGATGTGTTTTGTCTGAAACCTAGGATTTGGGATGTGTAGTTTGCTACTTCAGGCTTTTCTGAGCTAAGGTTTCCTAGTATTTCCTAGGTGAATATTGTCTGAAACCAATAGTTTGAGATGAGTAGTTTGCTATTTCAGGCTTTTATGAGCTAGGTTTCTTAGCCTTTCGTCGGTGTGTGTTGACTGAAACTTATGATTTGGGATATGTAGTTTGCTCTTTTTGACTTTTCTGAGTTGGATTTCTTAGTCTTTCATAGGTGTGTGGTGTCTGAAACCTATGATTTGGGATGTGTAGTTTGCTATTTTAGACTTTTCTGAGCTTCATTTCTTAGGCTTTAATAGGTGAATGATGTCTGAAAAGTATGATTTGGGATGTATAGTTTGATATTTCAGGCTTTTCTGAGCTAAGGTTTTCTAGTATTTCGTAGGTGAATGTTGTCTGAAACCAATAGTTTGGGATGAGTCGTTTGCTATTTTTGACTTTTCTGAGCTAGGTTTCTTAGTCTTTCGTTGGTGTGTGTTGACTGAAACTGATGATTTGGGATATGTAGTTTGCTATTTTTGACTTTTCTGAGCTGGATTTCTTAGTCTTTCATAGGTGTGTGTTGTCTGAAACCTATTATTTGGGATGGGTGGATTGCTACTTTTGACTTTTCTGAGCTGGATTTCTTAGCCTTTCATGGGTGTTTGTTGTCTGAAACCCATAGTTTGGGATGACTAGTTTGCTATTTTTGACTTTTCTGAGCTAGGTTTCTTAGCCATTCATAGGTGAGTGTTGTCTGAAACCTATGATTTGGGATATGTAATTTGCTATTTCAGACTTTTCATAACCGGATTTTTTAGTCTTTCGTAGGTGTGTGGTGTCTGAAACCTATGATTTGGGATGTGTGGGTTGCTATTTTTTTGACTTTTCTGAGCTGGATTTCTTAACCATTCGTAGGTGTGTGTTGACTGAAACCTATGATTTGGAATGGATAATTTGCTATTTTTGACTTTTCTGAGCTAGATTTCTTAGCCTATCATATGTGTGTATTTTCAGAAAATTATGATTTGGGAGGTGTAGTTTGCTTTTTGGACTTTTCAGAGCTAGGATTCTTAGTCACTCATAAGTGTTTGTTGTCTGAAACTTCGGGTTTAGGATGAATAGTTGGCTATTTCAAACTTTTCTGAGCTAAGGTTTCTTAGTATTACGTAGGTGAATGTTGTCTGTAACTTATGATTTGGGATATGTAAATTACTATTTCGGGCTTTTCTGAGTTAGATTTCTTGGTCTTTCATAGGTGTGTAGTGTCTGAAACCTATGATTTGGGATGTGTAGTTTGCTATTTTCGACTTTTCTGAGCTGGATTTCTTAGACTTTCATAGGTATGTGTTGTCAGAAAATTATGATTTGGGATGTAGAGTTTGCTATTTCAGGCTTTTCTGAGCTAATGTTTTCGAGTATTTCGTAGGTGAATGTTGTCTGAAAGCTATCGTTTGGGATGAATAGTTTGATATTTTTGACTTTTCTGAGCATTTTTTCTTATTCTTTCGTAGGTGTGTGTTGTCTGAAACCTATGATTTGGGATTTGTAGTTTGCTATTTTTGACTTTTCTGAGCTGGATTTCTTAGTCTTTGATAGGTGTGTGTTGTCTGAAACCTATGATTTGGGGTTGTTTGATTTATTATTTTGACTTTTCTGTTCTTGCTTTCTTAGCCTTTCATAGGTGTTTGTTGTCTGAAACCTATAGTTTGGGATGAGTAGTTTGCTATTTTTGACTTTTCTGAGCAATCTTTATTAGACTTTCCTTGGTGAGTTCTGTCGGAAACATATGATTTGGGATCTGTAATTTGCTATTTCTGACTTTTCAGATCCAGATTTCTTAGTCTTTTTTAGGTGTGTGATGTCTGAAACCTATGATTTGGGGGTGTGTGGGTTGCTTTTTTTTGACTTTTCTGAGCAGGATTTCATAGCCATTCGTAGTTGTTTGTTGACTGAAACCTATGATTTGGGATGGTTAATTTGCTATTTTTGACTTTTCTGAGCTAGATTTCTTAGCCTTTCATAGGTGTGTCCTTTCAGAAAATTATGATTTGGGAGGTATAGTTTGCTTTTTGGACTTTTCAGAGCTAGGATTCTTAGTCACTCATAGGTGTTTGTTGTCTGAAACTTCGAGTTTGGGATGAGTAGTTGGCTATTTCAGACTTTTTTGAGCTAAGGTTTCTTAGTATTTCGTAGGTGAATGCTGTCTGAAACTTATGATTTGGGATATAGTATTTCGTAGGTGAATGCTGTCTGAAACTTATGATATGGGATATGTAAATTACTATTTCGGGCTTTTCTGAGTTAGATTTCTTAGTCTTTCATTGGTGTGTGTTTTCTGAAACCCATGATTTGGGATGTGTAGTTTGCTATTTTCGAATTTTATGAGCTAGGTTTCTTAGCCTTTCATAGTTATGGGTTGTCAGAAAATTATGATTTGGGAAATTTAGTTTGATATTTCAGACTCTTCTGAGCTAAAGTGTCCTAGTATTTCGTAGGTGAATGTTGTCTGAAACCAATAGTTTGGGATGAGTAGTTTGCTATTTTTGACTTTTCTGAGCTAGGTTTCTTAGTCTTTCATTGGTGTGTTGACTGAAACCTATGATTTGGGTTATGCAGTTGGCTATTTTTGACTTTTCTGAGCTGGATTTATTAGCCTTTCATAGGTGTGTGTTGACTGAAACCTCTAATTGGGATGAGTGGTTTGCTATTTTTGACTTTTCTGTGTTAGATTTCTTAGCCTTTCATAGGTATGTGTTGTCTGAAAATTATGATTTGGGATGTGTAGTTTTCTATTTGAACTTTTCAGAGCTATGATTCTTAGTCAGTCATAGGCGTTTGTTGTCTGAAACTTCTAGTTTGGGATGAATAGTTTCGCTATTTCAGGCTTTTCTGAGCTAAGGTTTCTTAGTCTTTCATAGGTGAATGATGTCTGAAACCTATGATTTGGGGTATGTAAATTACTATTTCGGGCTTTTCTGAGTGGGATTTCTTAGTCTTTCATTGGTGTGTGTTGTCTGAAACCTACGATTTTGGATGGGTGGATTGCTACTTTTGACTTTTCTGAGATGAATTTCTTAGCCTTTCATAGGTGTTTGTTGTCTGAAACCTATAGTTTGGGATGACTAGTTTGCTATTTTTGACTTTTCTGAGCTAGTTCTCTTAGCCTTTCATAGGTGAGTGTTGTCTGAAACCTATGATTTGGGATATGTAAATTACTATTTCGGGCTTTTCTTAGCTAGATTTCTTAGTCTTTCGTTGGTTTGTGTTGTCTGAAACCTATGATTTGTGATGGATGGATTGCTACTTTTGACTTTTCTGGGGTGAATTTCTTAGCCTTTCATAGGTTTTTGTTGTCTGAAACCTATAGTTTGGGGTGACTAGTTTGCTATTTTTGACTTTTCTGAGCTAGATTTTTTAGACTTTCATAGGTGTGTCCTTTCAGAAAATTATGATTTGGGATATTTAAATTGCTATTTCGGACTTTTCTGAGTTGGATTTCTTAGTCTTTCATAGGTATCTATTGTCTGAAACCTATGATTTGGGATGTGTGTGTTACTATTTTTGACTTTTCCGACCTGGATTTCTTTGCCGTTCATAGGTGAGTGCTGTCTGAAACTTATGATTTGGGATGGTTAATTTGCTATTTCCAGCTTTTATTAGCTAGGTTTCATAGCCTTTCATAGGTGTATGTTGTCAGAAAATTACGATTTGGGATGTGTAGTTTGCTATTTGAACTTTTCAGAGCTAGGATTCTTAGTCCATCATAGGTGTCTGTTGTCTGAAACCAATAGTTTGGGATGACTAGTTTGCTATTTCAGACTTTTCCGAGCTAGATTTCCTAGCCGCTCATAGGAGTGTGTTGTCTGAAACTTGTGATTTGGGATATGTAAATTATGTTTTCGGGATTTTCTGAGTTGGACACTTCTAAATTTTTCCACACATGAAAACTTACACACACACACGTCGAAACTTACACACACAAAAGATTACACACACAAAAACTTAAACACAAATTCAAAAAATAACACACACACTCAAAAACATAAATGTACACGCAATAACTTAAATGCACACAAAAACTTACACACACACTAAAACTTACACACACGCACAAAAACTTACACACACACACAAAAACTAACAAACACAAACTAAAACTTACGCACACACACACACACACACACACACATACAAAAAATTACACATTCACACGAAAACTTACATGAACAAAAAAAATTACATTCACACAAAAACTTAAACACACTCACAAAATCTTACACACACAAAAAAAAACTTACACACACACACACTAAAACTTACACACACACACGAAAACTAACACACACACACACAAAAAAACTAACACACACACACATCAAAACTAACACACACACACACACGAAAAATTACACAAGCACGACAACACTTACACACACAAAAACTTAC
>NC_142811.1:27783591-27813591 GCF_049724085.1 Artemia sp. Qi Xiang Cuo
TGTGTGTAAGTTTTTGTGTGCATTTAAGTTTTTGTGTGAATTTTAGTTTTGGTGTGCATGTGTAAGTTTTTGTGTGAGTGTGTGTGTGTGTGTGTGTAAGTTTGTGTGTGTGTGTAAGTTTTTGTGTGAGTGTGTTAGTTTTAGTGTGTGTGTGTTTGTTTGTGTGTGTGTTTGTGTGTGTGTGTGTGTGTGTGTGTGTGTGTGTGTGTGTGTGTAATTTTTTGTGTGCATGTTAGTTTTTTTGTGAATTTAATTTTTCGTGTGATTGTGTAAGTTTTTGTGTGTGTGTGTGTGTGTGTGTGCGTTTGTTATTTTGTGTTTGTGTTATTTTTTGCGTTTGTGTGTTAGTTTTAGTGTGTGTGTGTGTGTAAGTTTTCATGTGTGTGTGTGTAAGTTTTTGTGTGTGTGTGTGTGTGTAAGTTTTAGTGTGTGGGTGTAATTGTTAGTGAGTGTGAGTGTAATTTTGTTTGTGTGCGTGTTAGTTTTTTTGAGTGTGTGTTAGTTTTTGTTTGAATGTATTTTTTTATTTTGATGTTTTTTTTCGTGTGCATTTGTATGTTTTTTTTGTGTATGTTTGTTTTTGTTTGTGTGTGTGCATAAGTTTTTGTATGTGTGTAATTTTGTTTGTGTATGTTTGATATTTAGTGCGTGTGTTTAAGTTTTTGTGAGTCTGTGTAAGTTTTTGTGTGTGTGTAAGTTTTGGCGTGTGTGTGTAAGTTTTCGTGTGTGTGTGTGTGTGTGAGTTTTGTGTGTGTGTGTGTGTGTGTGTGTAAGTTTTTGTGTGAATGTATGTTTTTGTGTGCATGTAAGTTTTCGTGTGCGTGTGTAAGTTTTTGTGTGAGTGTGGGTGTGTGTGTGTGTTAGTGTTTGTGTGTGTGTATTTTTTGTCGTGTTTTTTTAAGTGTTCGCTTGTGTGTGTGTGTTTGTTTGTGTGTGTTTTGTGTGTGTGTGTGTGTGTGTGTGTGTGTGTGTGTATTTTTTTTTGTGATTTTTATTTTGTGTGTGAATGTTATTTTTAGTTTTATTGTTTTAGTTTTTGTGTGTGTGTGTGTGTGTTTGTGTGTAATTGAGTTTGTGTTTAATTGTTGGCGTGTTTGTGTTTGTGTTAGTGTTTGTTTGTGTTTATGTGTTCTTGTGTGTTTGGGTTTGTTTTTGTGTGTGTGTGTGTAATTTTTCGTGAGTGTGTGTTAGTGTTATTGTTTGTGTGAAATTATTTGTGCTTGATAGTCATATTGTGTGCGGGTTTGTAATTTTTTGTTGGATTTATATTTTTTTTTTTAATTTAATTTTTATTTTTTTTTTTTTTTTTTTTTGTATGTATTGGTTTTTTTGTTTTTGTATTTGATTTATTTTTAGTGTTTGTTTGTTTGTTTTTGTGTTTTTTTGTTAGTTTTTTTGAGTGTGTTTAATTTTTCGTGTGGTTGTAAGTTATTTTGTTATTGAAAGTTTTTGTGTTAATGTAAGTTTTCGTGTGTGTGTGTAAGTTTTTGCGTGTGTGTGTAAGTTTTTGTGTGTGTGTGTGTAAGTTTTTGTGTGTCTAAGCTTTTGTGTGTGTAAGTTTTGACGTGTATGTGTGTAAGTTTTCGTGTGTGGAAAAATTAAGAAGTGTCCAACTCAGAAAAGCCCGAAAACGTAATTTACATATCCCAAATCATAAGTTTCAGACAACACACTCCTATGAGCGGCTAAGAAATCTAGCTCAGAAAAGTCTGAAATAGCAAACTAGTCATCCCAAAATAATGGTTTCAGACAACAAACACCTATGATGGAATAATAATCCTAGATCTGAAAAGTTCAAATAGAAAACTACACATCCCAAATCGTAATTTTCTGACAACATACACCTATGAAAGGCTATGAAACCTAGCTAATAAAAGCTGGAAATAGCAAATTAACCATCCCAAATCATAAGTTTCAGACAGCACTCACCTATGAACGGCTAAGAAATCCAGCTCGGAAAAGTCAAAAATAGTAACCCACACATCCCAAATCATAGGTTTCAGACAACACATACCTATGAAAGACTAAGAAATCCAACTCAGAAAAGTCCGAAATAGTAATTTACATATCCCAAATCATAATTTTCTGAAAGGACACACCTATGAAAGGCTAAGAAATCTAGCTCAGAAAAGTCAAAAATAGCAAACTAGTCATCCCAAACTATAGGTTTCAGACAACAAAAACCTATGAAAGGCTAAGAAATCCACCTCAGAAAAGTCAAAAGTAGCAATCCAACCATCCCAAATCATAGGTTTCAGACAACACGAATCTTTGAAAGACTAAGAAATGTAGCGTAGAAAAGCCCGAAAAAGAAAATTGCAGATTCCAACTCATATTTTTCAGACAACAATTACATAAGAAAGGTTATGAAACCTCTCTCTGGCAAGAACAAAAAATCCAACAATTGAACACCAACAATTGGTTTCAGACAACAAACACCTATGAAAGGCTAAGAAATTCAGCTCAGAAAAGTCAAAAGTAGCAATCCACCCATCCCAAATCGTAGGTTTCAGACAACACACACCTATTAAAGACTAAGAAATCCCACTCAGAAAAGCCCGAAATAGTAATTTACATACCCCAAATCATAGGTTTCAGACATCATTCACCTATGAAAGACTAAGTAACCTTAGCTCAGATAAGCCTGAAATAGCGAAACTATTCATCCAAAACTAGAAGTTTCAGAAAACAAATGACTATGACGGACTAATAATCATAGCTATGAAAAGCTCAAATAGCAAAATATGCATCCCAAATCATTTGTTACTGACAACAAATACCACTGAAATGATATGAGATCTAGCTCATAAAAGACAAAATAGCGATACACTCTACCAAATCATATGTTTCAGACAATACACGCCTATGAAATGTTCAAATATCAAACTCGGAAAAATCAAAAATAGCAAACTAGGTATCTCAAATCATAAGTTTCAGTCAACGCACACCAACGAAAGACTAAGAAACCTAGCTCAGAAAAAGTCAAAAATAGCAAACTACTCATCCCAAACTATTGGTTTCAGACAACATTCACCTACGAAATACTAGAAAACCTTAGCTCAGAAAAGCCTGAAATAGCAAACTACACATCCCAAATCATAATTTTCTGACAACACATACCTTTGAAAGGCTAAGAAACCTAGCTCAGAAAAGTCGAAAATAGCAAACTACACATCCCAAATCATAGGTTTCAGACATCACACACCTATGAAAGACTAAGAAATCTAACTCAGAAAAGCCCGAAATAGTAATTTACATATCCCATATCATAAGTTTCAGACAGCATTCACCTACGAAATACTATATCCCAAATCATAAGTTTCAGACAGCATTCACCTACGAAATACTAAGAAACCTTAGCTCAAAAAAGTCTGAAATAGCCAACTACTCATCCCAAACTCGAAGTTTCAGACAACAAACACCTATGAGTGACTAAGAATCCTAGCTCTGAAAAGTCCAAAAGCAAACTATACCTCCCAAATCATAATTTTCTGAAAGGACACACCTATGAAAGGCTAAGAAATCTAGCTCAGAAAAGTCAAAAATAGCAAATTAACCATCCCAAATCATAGGTTTCAGTCAACACACACCTACGAATGGCTATGAAATCCTGCTCAGAAAAGTCAAAAAATAGCAACCCACACACCCCCAAATCATAGGTTTCAGACATCACACACCTACGAAAGACTAAGAAATCCGGTTATGAAAAGTCAGAAATAGCAAATTACATATCCCAAATCATAGGTTTTAGACAACACTCACCTATGAACGGCTAAGAAACCTAGCTCAGAAAAGTCAAAAATAGCAAACTAGTCATCCCAAACTATAGGTTTCAGACAACAAACACTTATGAAAGGCTAAGAAATCCAGCTCAGAAAAGTCAAAAGTAGCAATCCACCCATCCCAAATCATAGGTTTCAGACAACACACACCTATCAAAGACTAAGAAATCCAGCTCAGAAAAGTCAAAAATAGCAAACTACATATCCCAAATCATAGGTTTCAGTCAACACACACCAACGAAAGACTCAGAAACCTAGCTCAGAAAAGTCAAAAATAGCAAACTACTCATCCCAAACTATTGGTTTCAGACAACATTCACCTACGAAATACTCGAAAACCTTAGCTCAGAAAAGCCTGAAATAGCAAAATACACATCCCAAATCATAATGTTCTGACAACGCATACCTATGAAAGGCTAAGAAATCAAGTTCAGAAAAGTCAAAAATAGCAAACTATACATCCCAAATCATAGGTTTCAGACACTACACACCTATGAAAGACTAAGAAATCCAACTCAGAAAAGCCCGAAATAGTAATTTACATATCCCAAATCATAAGTTTCAGACAGCATTCACCTACGAAATACTAAAAACCTTAGCTCAGAAAAGTCTGAAATAGCCAACTACTCATCCCAAACTCGAAATTTCAGACAACAAACGCCTATGAGTGACTAAGAATCCTAGTTCTTAAAAGTCTAAAAGGCAAACTATACCTCCAAACTCATAATTTTCTGAAAGTACACACATATGATAGGCTAAGAAATCTAGCTCACACAAGTCAAAAATAGCAAATTAACAATCCCAAATCATAGGTTTCAGTCAACACACACCTACGAATGGTTAAGAAATCCAGCTCAGAAAAGTCAAAAAATAGCAACCCACACATCCCAAATCATAGGTTTCAGACACCACACACCTACGAAAGACTAAGAAATCCGGTTATGAAAAGTCGGAAATAGCAAATTACATATCCCAAATCATAGGTTTCAGACAACACTCACCTATGAACGGCTAAGAAACCTAATTCAGAAAAGTCAAAAATAGCAAACTAGTCATCCCAAACTATGGGTTTCAGACAGCAAACACCCATGAAAGGCTAAGAAATCCAGCTCAGAAAAGTCAAAAGTAGCAATCCACCCATCCCAAATCATAGGTTTCAGACAACTCATACATATGAAAGACTAAGAAATCCAGCTCAGAAAATTCAAAAATAGCAAACTACATATCGCAAATCATCGGTTTCAGTCAACACACACCAACGAAAGACTAAGAAACCTAGCTCAGAAAAGTCAAAAATAGCAAACTACTCATCCCAAACTATTGGTTTCAGACAACATTCACCTACGAAATACTAGAAAACCTTAGCTCAGAAAAGCCTGAAATAGCAAACTATACATCCAAAATCATAATTTTCAGACAGCATTCACCTATGAAAGGCTAAGAAATCCATCTCAGAAAAGTCTAAAATATCAAACTGCACATCCCAAATCATATGTTTCAGACAACACAAACCTATTAAAGACTAAGAAATCCAACTCATAAAAGTCAAAAATAGCAAACTACATATCCCAAATCATAAGTTTCAATCAACACACACCGACGAAAGGCTAAGAAACCTAGCTCATAAAAGCCTGAAATAGCAAACTAATCATCCCAAACTATTGGTTTCAGAAAACATTCACATAGGAAATAATAGGAAACCTTAGCTCAGAAAAGCCTGAAGTAGCAAACTACACATCCCAAATCATAGGTTTCAGACAACTCACATCAACGAAAGACGGGTGCTCGGGGAGAGTCTTTGAGGGTCTGTGGGTCCCTTGAGGGCCGGTGGTCCTTTGGGAGCCCGGGGGACCTTTGAGGACCGGGGGAGGGCATTTGGGGCACATGGAGGGCCTTTGGGGGTCCGGGGGGACAGTTGGGGGCCGGGGGGACATTTGGAGCCTGGGGATGGCCTTTGGGGGTCTGGGTGGGCCTTTGGGGGCGCCGGTGGCCCTTTGGGAGCTTGGGGGGCTTTGAGGACTGGGGGCTTCCTTCGGGGTTGGGGTAGGAGGATTGGAACCCTTTGGGGTTGGGTTTGGGGCGCCGGTGGCCCTTTGGGAGCTTGGGAGACCTTTGAGTGTCCGGGGGGGGCAGTTGGGGGCCTGGGGGACATTTTGGGACCGGTGGAGGGCCTTTGAGAGCTTGGGGGGCCTTTGAGGACCGGGGGCTTCCTTCGGGGTTGGGGTAGGAGGATTGGAACCCTTTGGGGTTGGGTTAGAGGACCTCACAACACTGTTCAAATGAAACATGTGTATTATAACGACCACAGAGTTTCACCATTAAATTCTCTTCTAAAATCTCTTCAAAATCTTCTTTTAAAATGTCTCTATCTGTTTCACCGAAATAGTTCCATAACCTGTCTAAAACGGTTTCGCCCAAATAATCCCTAAACGAAAATTCAGCGTGTTCCTTTGTTATTGGCATCTCTGCGCTAACGCATTTCAAATTAATAGGAAACCTTTTCGCGCGCTAAAACAATTCATCGCTAAGATGTTTCTTGCCGAATTGTTTTCATGGCGTTTGGTTATTAATATCCTTTGGAGTTCGACCAAAAGAGTTGTTTCCGAGGCAAAGACATTAATGACTTGGATCTATTCCTGGAGCAGTACCTGTCAGACATTACTAAACTTTGCCCGGAAACAATTTGATTAATAACTGACAGCAAAGTGATAAAAATACTGTTTTTCCATTCTCACTGACAGAAACCATGAAACATACATAAATTGCTGTTGACATCCATGAAAGTGATAAAGTTCCTGTTTTTTAATTCTCAATGAAAAATACCCTAAAATAGACAAAATTCCTGTTTTTTCAAGTGACAAAGTTCCTGTTTTTTTCTTCTCATTCACAAAAAAACCATAAAACACGTGGGTCTCGTGCTCATATATGGTGTTAAAAAAAGTTATGGATGGCAGCAGGGGTGAAGCGTCGCGCTGGTACCCCCTCCTCTACTGCCGTATTTTCAAATGATTTTCTTTAACCTTATCTTACCCTCCCACATCAGTTGGTAAAAATTAAAAGCCAGTCGCCAAAATCCATTGCCCCACCCCCAGAAATAATAATATTTTTTGTTCAATGGCCAATCCATGGGGGATACCCCCTTCGCGAAGATTTTCTGGCACCCTCTTTCCCTGTTTTTTTTTTCAGTTATTTTTTTAGAATAAATTTGTCAATTTGGTAAATTATTGGCACCTTTGTCACATTGCCCCCCCTCCCGAATTTTACTCATTGCCACCCTTGTGACATTGCTCCTCCCCCCCCCCCTAAGATTTCGCTCTAGATCCATCCCTGTTTTTTCTAGTGACGACTCTGATTGGTACCAGACCATATACAGGGGAAGTAATTGCTCGTACTTCTTTGTTCCAGCCTGTTATCTCTATGCACTTTCGGCATAGGACAACTCTTCTGCAGTCGCCACTAATGCCGTATTTTCAAATGATTTTCTTTAACCTTATCTTACCCTCCCACATCAGTTGTTAAAAATTAAAAGCCAGTCGCCAAAATCCATTGCCCCACCCCCCAGAAATAATAATATTTTCGGTTCACTGGCCAATCCACGGGGGATATCCTCTCCCCGAAGATTTTCTGGCGCCCTCTTTCCCTGTTTTTTTTCAGTTATTTTTAAGAATAGATTTGTCAATTTGGTAAATTATTGACACCTTTGTCACATTGACCTCCCCTCCCAAATTTTACTCATTGCCACCCTTGTGACATTGCTCCTCCCCCCCCCCAAGATTTTGCTCTAGAACCACCCCTGTTTTTGCTAGCGACGCCTCTGATCGGTACCAGACCATATAGGCCTACACGGGAAGTAATTGCTCGTACTTCATTGTTCCAGCCTCTTATCTCTATGCACTTCCGGCATAGGACAACTCTTCTGCAGTTGCCATTAATGCCATATTTTCAAATTATTTTCTTTAACCTTATCTTACTCTGCCATAATAACTCCACTCCAAAAACATGAAAAACAGATCTAAAATAAATAAAATGTAAAAATAAATACAATATAATATTATACACCATACATTCTGCCTGTATTCTTAAATGTAGGTAGAATGTTCGAGGATTTCTTATTTTCTTCATTATTTTATTTGTTGTTTTTCCTTTTTTGGCTGCTTAATTTCAAATGAGAGGAGGAATTTTTTGCTGATGGAATTTTCCAGGGGATATTTCCCACAAGGAAAAGTTTTTGCGAGGGGGATTTTCCGAAGAGGATACACCTAGCAGTAACAATTATATATGATGGCTATCCCACTACCGATTTTTAGCTTAAAAATGCTGTGCCTGTGCATCCCGTAATTGGCAATTGCATTGAGACTGTGTGCAGGAGGATTTGGAACTGTTTTCAACCCCCTCCAATTGTCCATGTTTTTACGGTTTACCAAACTTTCTGTTATTTTGATACAATTCACCTTTTTTGTGGAGGCGGGTGGGGTGGGGTAATGGATTCCCCTGAATAATGTCTTAATGTGCGTTGTAGCTTCCCCACGTGTCGTGTATCTTGTGCTAAGTTATATCATATTACACAATGGCGCGTCTTTATGGTCATTAACATATGGAAAAAATATGCTCGGTGCTCGCAGGCATTTTTTTTACAGTTAAGAAAAATTATCATCTTATAAAATGGGATTTGAATATGCCCCAAGCTCTATAATATCCCCTTAAATGATATAATCTTCTGGGGATCAAACAAGGAAAAGCTTTTATATCTGACGCTAATATCCCCTAGTGCTTAGAAAATAGCTCTTTAGGTGAGTTTAGACATTGTTGACGGACAATAAAAACGACTGAGATTATCCCCTTCTTTACATTTTCTCCTTTTGAAAGTTCTCCTCCCCCCCCCCCAAAAAAAAATGAATAAATGAAAAAACTTCCAATAAAGCTCTTCTCTTTGAGTAGCAAGTTTTAACCAAAAGGCACTTGGATCCATCCAAGTTCCATTCCATCCATTCCATTTTTTTTTTTTTTTTTGAAGAGGGAATCTCGACAGAAAAACTTGATAAAATTGGTGAAGAAGTTGCATAAAAACAGATGAAATTACAGGTAAAGTGGAAACAATTTTGTCAACATCGTGGGTCAGCTACGGTATGCTTCAATGATTAAAACAGCGACTTCATTTTCAGTTTGACTTCATTTGACTAGTTTAGTAAACTATAGTTGGCTTTCCGCCATTTTGTTCGGGTAGATTTCTGAAAGCATGCATTTAGTTTTTATTTTTGGCGAGAATGAAAATTTGACGGTGATAGTCCCCTCAATGGTGTGAAATATCTTTCTTATTTGTAATATTTGTTTATTTTTCTCATTTGAAGTGTTTTGTTTACTACCTGAAGTCCTTTTAAGTACTAATAACAAATTACAAATAGTATCAGTTAAAAAAAAAAGAAGAAGAAACTAGTATCACTCAAAACAAAACTATCGCCATCGGTTAATTGTGGTTAATTCATTGATCATGTTGTATGTAACAGTAATAAAATGAAAGTTCCTGCATACATAACAATTTTATAATTTCAACTTTTCATTGAATTCTTTTCAACAATGACACTTTCTTTGTTTGGGAAAATTTTCTTCCGAATTCCACTTCCCCTTCTCTCCTTTCCCAAGAATAGGTTTCCCCCCAACAATTACATGCTCTGATCTAGTGTCTATATTTTCGTTTCAATATGTGTATTTATTTTGATGTTTCTTTTTGGAGTTGATGATGGAGCAGGGATTCTCACCTACTTTACCTGTTTCACCATATATCTTAGAAGCGATACGAATAATGCAAGACGTTACGGACACCATCACTTACGCCTACAGACGTGGTGTCGATTAGGGACACATATCCACTTGATTAATAAAAGATAATGTCAATCGCGTGATCCTGGTAGTCCCTCACGCGATTGGTAGTCCCCCTCCCTTAGAACCCAACAAAATTTGTGATTTTTCGTAGAATAGAACGTATTTATTTTTTTTGCTCTAATAAAAAAAACTCAAAAATTAATAGTCAAGTTGCATGCATCATGCCCAAACCAAATCCACGTATAGAGAATGATGTCTAATATTTAGTCCTATTTAGTATGTTACAATGAATATTGTAATCATTATATATATAATGCGTATTTAAGTGTTCTTGCTTGTAATGTTTCTGTTGAAAGTTATAAAGTCCGAAATTCTAGCTAAAATTAATCAAAAGCTTTTAAAGCATTGAAGCTGGATGAAAATTAGGGCAGAGGGCAGATGAGGGTCAAACAGTAAAATGTCAAGTGCAATTAATGCATAATCATTAAATATGCAATTTTTATTGGAATGTTTTTACGTGTAATGTTTCCGTTGAAAGTTATGGAGAACAAAATTCTAGTTCAAATTAGTCAAAAAACTTTAAGAGCATTAAAACAGGTGAAAATTGAGAGCATTCAAAAACCCCCCCATAAAATTTTGTGGGGGGGGGGGGGTGCTTAAACCACCCATTCTGAATACATTGTTACCCCTGACTGTTTTATTTTGGGAACTAAACTTTTCTAGAGATTAATAAACATTAGGACCTCTGTCATGCAGAATTAGACAAAAAATTAGAATTAGAATTAAAAAGAAATAGAATCTGAGATGGACGAACAGGAATATCCGGCTCAGTTAGTGTGAAGTGATCCAAAATCTAAACAAAAAAGACAACTACTCTTAAAAAGATCTAGTTTCTCTTCATTTTGGTCACCCATAGGAAAATCCTTAGTTCCTGTCAAACCACCCCAAAAAAGCCAGATAACGTCTCTGGGATATTTCTTTCATTGATTGATGAGTCCTCAAAATATTGAAGAGTTAAATAAATAAATACAACAAAGAAAGAAGAAGAAGGAGAAAAAAAAAACATAATCCAAATCAAGCACAGAAATCACGTGCTCAAACTTTCTCTCTCTCTATCTTCCTCTCTGGCTTTTTGTCTAGGAGTGATTTGTCTCTGTTCGGGGCTTATTTCCTCTAATGCACCACTCCTTCCAGATTTAAGCTTATCTTCGTCAAACAGATCCTTCGAGAAGGGTCATAAGGGAGCTTCAAAAGGCTTGTTAAATAGCCTATATAACTTTTGTACTCAGGATAAAACTTCGTTAAGGTCGAGTGGATTTTTGAAGGCCATAACGGATGGTCTTCATTTATCAAAATGAATTTAAAAAAATTTTTTCCACAAAATAAGTTTTTCAAAGAAAAATAAAGAACTCCATTAGACAAAAATGAGCAAAAATAGAATCAAATAATCTACCAAGCGTGAAACTACCACAAATCAGCATCGATAAATAAATGAAACCCAAAACGAACAGAAATTACCATAATTAACCGAGTCAAACTCAAAACGGGCAAAAATTAACATAAGTTGGGCGCAAAACCCCTATGCCTTCCCAAGGCCAGAACAAAATTTGCACTGTACTGAAAAAAATATAAATGTTTTACTTTTTTAACTTTAATAAATACAAATAATATTAAGATTTTGATTACTAAATATCAGTATATGTATATTAAACTGACAATGCACATTCATTTGTATTTTTTTCAGTAAAGGGCAAATTATGATCTGGCCTTGGGAATGCATAGGGGTTTTGAGCCCAACTTATGTTAATTTCTGCTCGTTTTCAATTTGACTCGGTTATTTATTGTAATTTCTGTTCGTTTTGGGTGTCATTTATTTATCGATGCTGATTTGTGGTAGTTTATCGCTTGGTAGATTATTTGATTTTATTTTTGCTCATTTTTGTCTAATGAGTTCTTCACTTTTCTTTGAAAAACTTATTTTGTGGAAAATTTTTTTTTAATAATTTATGTTCGTTTTAAATTGACATAGTCTTTTCAGAGAAAAAGAAAATAATATTTTAAATCTTTTCGTTTTTTTAAAAATTTATAATTTGGCCTGCTATTTGTATGCTGGAAAAAAATTTTCAGCAATTTTTTACAACATACACCCTCTGGACACAAATAGAAGTGTTTAATTTAGTTTCATACCTCGTCTAGTTGACCTGAAATGGAAAATTTGATACTATTCGCAAAAAAATCTGTTTACTTTCTTTGATAGCTTGGATACACTTACGCTATTTTGACTTGGTTAAATCTTAAGAGCAGAAGCAGCCCCAAAAGTTTGAACATAAAACCCTTAGTCGTTCTTGGGATACTGCTGAGATGCCTTATTGGGAATTAGCATTAACACAGTGCATTGTGATTTAATCTTATGGCAACATTTAGTTTTCAAACATAAAGTCAAATGGGAGGGTGGGCGTGGGAGGGGGATTAATTTTCCTCCAATCACTTTCGACTATTGAAAAGGGCATCAACCCTTTCTATTTTCTATCGAATTAGCCCTTTTCGAAGTTCCTACGACAACTCCTTCGATACAAAGTGCCCTGGTCTAAACAACAACAACAACAAAAAAATTATACATTAAACCCACATCGATATTTACTATAAAAGTGTCAAGTCTTCCAATCACTTTCGACTATTAAAAAGGGCACTAAGCCTTTTGATTTCCAATCGAATGACCCCTTTTTGAGTTTGTACGACAACACTTCCTATAAACACCTTATATACCCCCAGGGCATAACTTACAACTCTTACCCTATGGGCTGTGAGGGTGGTTGTCATCCTCTAAGACCTAATTTCCAGAAATTTCAACTATGTTAAATAAAGTGGCTATTTCAAAATTTTGATTGGATGTGTCTTGGAAAATTCTGGGCGTGAGAGGGGTGTTAGTCTTTCTCCAATCATTTCCAGTTATTAAAAAAGGCACTGGTCCTTTCAGTTTCCAATCAAATGAGCCCTTTTGAAGTTTTTACGACAACGCTTTCAATAAAAACCTTATATGCCCCAGGGGATAACTTACAACCCTCACCGTGAGGGCTGGGGGGGGGGGGGGGGTCGTCATCTTCACAGACCTAATTTCGAGAACTCCGTTCTACTACGTTGAACAAAATGGCTACCTGAAAATTTTGATTGGGTGTGTTTGGGGGAATGGTGGGCGTGAGAGAGGGGTTAGTTACCGTCCAATCACTTTCAACTATTAAAAAAACACTAGCACTCTAAATTCCCAATTGAATGAGCCCCTTTTTAATTTTTTACGACAACTCTATCATTAAAAATCTTATATACCCCCAGGGCATAACTTACAACCTTCGCCCTAGGGACTCTGGGGGGTTTGTCATCCTTAAATACATAACTTCCAGAACTTTCATCTACGTTGAACAAAATGGCTATCTCTTAACTTTGACTGAATGTGTTTGGGTAAATGGGGGGCGTAAGAGGGGGGTTAATTACTCTCCACTCACTTTAGACTATTAAAAAGGGCAATTTCAATTTCCAATCAAATGAACCGCTTTTGAAATTTCTGCAACAACTTTCTATATAAACCTTATGTGCCCCAAGGGGATAACTTACAACCCTTGCACTGAAAGCTCTGATGGGGTTATCATCCCAAAAGACCTAATTTCCAGAACTTTCGAATACGTTGAACAAAATGGATATATCAAAATTTCATTGGATGTGTTTGGGGAAATGATGGTTGTGAGAGGGGGGTTAGTTGCCCTTCAATCACTGTCGACTATTAAAAGGGCAATAGCCCTTTCAATTATCAATTGCATGAGCCCTTTTGGATGTTTTTACAACATCGCTTTCAATAGAAACCTTACGTGCTACCAGGGCATAACTTAAGAACATTGCCCTGAGGGTTGTGGGGGGATGGGTTGTCATCATTAAAGACCTAATTTCCAAAACTTTCAACTGCGTTGAATAAAATCGCTATCTAAAAATTTTGATTAGATGTGCTTGGGGAAAAGGTGGGCGTGAGAGGGGGATTAGTTGTCCTCAAATAGCTTTCGACTATTAAAAAGGGCAGTAGCCCTTTGAATTTCCAATAGAATGAGCTTCTACGACAAACATTTCAATAAAAATCTTATATTCCCCCAGGGCATAACTTATAACCCTTGCCCTGAAAACTGTGGGGGGAGTGTCCTGCTCTAAGGTATAATTCCCTGAGCTTTAACTGCGTGGAACAAAATGGCTATTCAAAATTTTGATTGGATATGTTTGGGGAAATGGTGGGCGAAGAAGAGGTGTTAGGTGCCTTCCATTCACTTTCGACTATTATAAAGGGCACTAGCCATTTCAATTTCCAATCGAATGAGCCTTTTTTGAAGTGTCTACGACGACGCGTTAAAAAAACCTATATGCCCCCAGGGCATAACTTAATACCCTTGCCCTGAAGGATGTGGGAGGTGGGGTGTCACCCCCAAAAACATAATTTCTATCTGGAAATCCACAACACTGAACAAAATGGTTATCTAAAAATTTTGATTGGATGTGTTTGAGGAAAAGGTGGGCGAGTTGCCCTCAAATGCCTTTGGACTATTAAAAAGGGTACTAGACCTTTGAATTTCAAATCTAATGAACACTTTTTCAAGTTTCTACGATAAAGATTGCAAAAAAAAATTATATGCCTCCTGGGCATAACTTAGAACTCGTGCTCTAAAAAATCTGAGGGGAGTGTCCTGTTCAATTGTATAATTTCCTGAACTTTAACTGCGTGGAACAAAATGACTATTTCAAAATTTTGATTGGATGTGTTTGGGGAAATGGTGGGCGTTGAAGGGCTGTTAATTGCCTTCCAATTACTTTCGGCTATTAAAAAGGGCTCAAACCATTTCAATTTCTAATCGAATGAGCCCTTTTTGAAGTTTCTATGACAACGGTTTCTATAAAACGTGTATATTCCCCCAGGGCATAACTTACAATTCCTGTCCTGAGGGCTGTGAGGGGGTTGTCATCCTCAAACACCTAATTTCCAGAACTTTAAACTACGTTGCACAAAATGGCTATCTCAAAATTTGGATTGGATGTGTTTGGGGAAAAGGTGGGGGTGAGAGGGGGGTTAGTTACCGTCCAATCACCTTCAACTATTAAAAAAGGCACTAGCCCTTTGAATTCCCAATCGAATGAGCCTTTTTTGAAGTTTCTATGACAACGCGTTCTATAAAAATCTTATATGCCCCCAGGGCATAGCTTACAACCCTTGCCCCGCGGGCTGTGGGGGAGTTTCCTCCTCAAAAAAATATGTTTTACATGGAAATCAACAACGCTGAACAAAATGGCTATCTCAAAATTTTTATTGGATGTGTTTGGGGGAATGATGGGCGTGAGGGGGGGCTAGTTGCCCTACAATCACTTTCGACTATTAAAACTGGCGCTAGCCGTTTGAATTTTCAATCGAATGAGCCTTTTTTGAAGTTTCTACGACAACACCTTCTTTTAAAACCTTATATGCTCCCAGGGCATAACTTAAAGCCCTTGCCCCGACGGTTGTGGGGGAGTGTCCTCCTCAAAAATATATTTACTATCTGGAAATGAACTACGCTTAACAAAAAGGTTATCTCAAAATTTGGATTGGCGGTGTGTGGGGGAATGATGGGCGGGGGGGGGGGGCTAGTTGCCCTCCAGTCACTTTTCACTATTAAAAAGGGCAATAGCCCTTTGAATTTTAAATCGGATGAGTCTTTTTCGAAGTTTTTACGACAAAACCTTCTTTAAAAACGTTATAAACCCCCAGTGCATAATTTACAAGCCTTTCCCCGAGGGTTGTGGGGGAGTATCCTCCTCAAAAAGATATTTTCTATCTGGAAATGAACTACGCTGAACAAAATGGCCATCTCAAAATTTTGATTGGATGTGTTTGGGGGAATGATGGGCCTTGGGGGGGGGCTAATTGCCCTCCAATCACTTTCGACCATTAAAACGGGCACTAGCCCTTTGAATTTCCAATCGAATGAGCCTTTCTTGGAGTTTCTACGACAACGCCTTTTATAAAAAACTTATATGCCCCCAGAGCATAACTTAAAACCCTTGCCCCGAGGGTTGTGGGGGAGTGTCCTCCTCAAAAACATGTTTTCTATCTGGAAATGAACTACGCTGAACAAAATAGCTATCTCAAAAATTTTATTGGATGTGTTTGGGGGAATGATGGGCGTGGGGGGCTAGTTGCCCTCCAATCACTTTTGACTATTAAAACGGGCACTAGCCCTTTGAATTTCCAATCGAATGAGCCTTTTTTGAAGTTTCTACGACAACGCCTTCTATAAAAACCTTATATGCCCCCAGGGCATAACTTAAAACCTTTGTCCCGAGGGTTTTGGGGGAGTGTCCTTGTCAAAAAGATATTTTCTATCTGGAAATCAACTACGATTAACAAAATGGCAATCTCAAAATTTTGATTGGATAGGTCTGGGGGAAGGATGGGCGTGGGGGGGGGGGCTATGTGCCCTCCAATCACATTTGACTGTTAAAACGGGTATTAACACTTTAAATTTCCAATCGACTGAGCCTTTTTTGAAGTTTTTACGACAACACCTTCTATAAAAACCTTATATGCCTCCAGGGCATAACTTAAAACCCTTGCCCTGAGGGCTGTGGGGGAGTGTCCTCCTCAAAAAGATAATTTCTATCCGGAAATCAACTATGCTGGACAAAAAGGTAATCTCAAAATTTTACTTGGATGTGTTTGGGGCAATTATGGGTGTAGAGGGGGGGGGGCTATTTTTCATTTTATAACATTTGACTATTAAAGAGGGCACTAGCCCAACCCAATTTCAATCAAATGTGGCCTTCTTGAACTTTCTAAGACAAAACGTTCGATACGACGTACCCTGGTATGGAAAAAAAACAACACATTGTGCCCACATCGTTGTTTACTTAGGCAGTGCTAGCGCGCTGTCTATGATATTCAGCTTCAAAAAATTCCGTATTTATTTTCCATCTTAAAGAAGCTCTGTCCTTTAATGATTGAAAATAATTATATATTGATTTCATTCTATTCTACTAGCACTAGTTCTGATCTAGAGCTCATGCAAAGTCGTCCTTGGAATTTGTGTTTTTTTGGAAAATTTGGTGTATGCTTATTAAATATTTTAAGTTAAATTTCCAACGGTATGGCTAATTTCTAGTAAATTAAACATTTTTGTTGGTAAATATAGAGGAAGAATACCCAAAGGAAAAAAAAGATGTATTCAACGTAAAATGCACTGAAAAGTAGGCATATAACGGGTACCATAATAGAAACAGATAGCAGCTCAGATTCTACAAAAAGGACCGCATTAACTTGTAATTAATCAATCTACTGTCCCCTACCCCTATGAAAGCATGGATTTACCTTAAGAAATGTTCTACGGCGCTTGCTTGGGAAACATAAATTTGCCTGGTGTCAACAAAAAAATTATGCGTGGTTGCAAAGGTGGCCGAAAAGGGACACATTGCCTTGGTTTAATGTAATTCCTAATAATTAATTCTAGCCTTATTTTCATATTAGAAAATTATTCCTTTCTTAAAAAAAAAAAAATCTTTTATGACACTGAAAAACGTCATTGACCAAAGTTGACAAAATGCAACTTTTATTCTACTTCTGATTTAATATTCTCTTAATTTAGTCCCAAATATATTTTTAAGGTGGATGAAGGAGACCCAGCCTTTCCGAGATCTGTAGCATCATGGTGGTTTGGATGTCCAGCGCTGACAAATAGATTAAAAGTAGAACACGACCACAATGTTTTTGATTTTGATGATCAGGATGAAGATATTATTGATGCAGGTAAGATGAGCAAAAACGGGTATTCTATCATTAGCGAAAAAAAGAATCAAAACACTGCTTCAAAAGTAAAGGTATTTTATGTGAAACAAATTTGTATTTAATCACTTGTTTATTAAAACAAAAAGTGTAGCAAGCCCAAAGCTTTGTCTTAATAAAAAACACTGTACAAAAGAGTAGGCTATATTTAGCCTATATTGAAGGCTATATTTAAGGCTAGTGTAGGCTTTATTGAGAATCAGCGTGAAAACTAAATTTTCGTTGCTTCTAGTCAGAATTTTAATTTTGTATAGAAAAAGGCGAATGTTTATTCCCTAAAAAGACGTTTCTGAGAAAAATGTATTATTTATTACAAAAATTCCGATAGATGTAGAAATAGGGAGCTAGGAGGGAAGCTCAGGGAACAAAAATAATAAATAGTATTTCAGTTCAATTTAAATTCAAATTAAACACCTTACCATCAGATGGTACAAATTATTGCCTCAGACTTAGAATCCTGCTATTGAATTTCCTTTTCGGTTACTGACAGTAATAACTTGCACGGTTTTCCAAATCCAAATATTAAAAAGAAAATCAGGATTTAGGGGTAAAATGACCTCTGAGATGTTTCACTTTTGCTGTGATATGATTTCCATGTGACTGTGCTTACACCCTGACTCTCAGTGATACTAAAAGGTATATTTGTCAAATTAAAGAAGATAGGATAATATTAGAGGCTGGGTGCGTTTTCAATTCTTATCTCAAACTAGTGAAATTTTTGAAGCCAAAAAGCTTCGTAGTAACGGACTTCAGCCACGGACGGAATGAAAACTTTAAATGAGAACCGAAAGAGGACTTTGGCTGCTAAAAAAATTTAGTCACATAGATAAATATTTAATTTTCAAAGATTATACATCTGTCAGTACTCCTGTCATTACTCCTGTCATTATTATACATCTGTCAGTACTCCTGTCAAAGATTATACATCTGTCAGTACTCCTTACGACGCATTTTGCTTGATTCTGAAGCGCCTGTCCAAACCTTTTCCTTTTTTTAAACAACTAGCAAAATTATCGGATAATTATCAACTATCAAACATTTCCTGCAGGATCTGTAATAAATTTGAAGCGAAAAAAGATTCTTTATTCCCAAAAAATTGTATCCATTTGAAAACTAAACCAATGTGTTAACCGTCGACAACAGTAAGAAACTTGACAAAATCAAAAAACAAGTTTAAAGTGGAACCCAAATAGAAATTTGGTGCTTAGTTTGAGTTTTTAGGAGCTCGACTCCCTTCCGACGATCGAGTGCTTGGAATTTGTACTACAAATTATATCCGATAAAATTGTCAATTTTACCGGATCTGCCCACAGGAAGTTTGAAGGTCAGCCTATAAATCTTGAAGACGAATAAGAATATCTGTACGGAAGATTTATAAAGAATACCAAAATCTGGAGAAATATAAATCAAGAGATTTATATTTAAATCTTATATTTATACAGCAATTGTGACATGGTAGATTTGGAAGGTGACTTCATGGGGCTATTTGACATTTCCTGGCAATTTCTAGGGTTTCCAAGAACATAAACAACTTCTGAGGACCCAAAGAGACTTCAACGACTTCGCTGTTGAGTGAAATAGACAATATTTTCCCTTTTAAAATAAGGACTAGGTTTAAAAAGAAGACAAAAGTAATATTTTAAGGATAAACATTCCAAAGCTATCCCTGAAATCAGTATTTCTATCACCTTTCTATCAGTATTTCTAAGGCCACTTATTTCTATCACCAAGTGTAAGTCATGACGAGGCCCATTTTTTACCTCTACCACAAAATTACATTTGAATCTTAGATTACAGCCTGTTGATCATAGATTATTATTTACAATAATACTTCGAAATTATTATTATTCGAAATTCGAATTATTATAATACTTCGAAATAACATCACAAGCAAGAGGAACTTGCTGTTCAAAATATCAGCGTTTTAGAACTATTTAGTTAAAACACAAAAAAGAAGAAGATATTGCTTAACGACAAATTTTACTGATTTGGAAAATTTTCCCTCCCACTACGCCCTCCCTCTTGTTATAACACTGATTAAAATAACGTGGAAAAATTCTCCTCGTCCTATTTATGTCCACTTTCCTTCTGTGAACCATTAGCTGTATACTTCTCATAGCTTTTTTGGCGTTTGCTTTTTATTTTGCTTTTTAGTGACTATATTTACTTTGATATATTTCAGACTTGGATTCGAGTTATCATCTTCCCAACTTCATCAACTAAGTAAGTGCTGCACAAAAAGGCTCAGATTTCTCATCGTGCCTTCTCCTATAACTTCACCTTGTTTCATTATATTTTTCTAAGATATGCACTTTTAACTTTACCCCTGCAAAGGTGGTCGATTCTTCAGATTCCCAGACTTTTCCCTATAAGACCTATCCTCAATAGCTTATTCAGAACAAAATATCGTATTAAAGACAGCATTAGGAATGATGTCTAATTTTTTTTCGTGGTTTGGGTATTCGTCTAAATGACAGCGCGTGTTTTAATAGGCATTTTGTCAAAGAATTGTATTGAACCTTTTCTAATGGGTCATTGCCTAAATAATTAAGTTACTGACTTAAATTTTTGAAAAAAAAACATTTGAATGCATTAATCTTACACGAAAATAATCCAAAAGAAAATTTCAAGCTTTATTTTGGTAGATTAAATAATCCTTGAGAACGACTTTGCTTGACTAATGTTTTAAAGATTACAAAATTTGTCCAACTCTCATCCTAATATATTTTTATCAAATTCATTTTTTAGACTGTATAACCATTAGATTTTTACTCAAAAGGTGAAATAGTCTTTTGACGACGATTAATTCAATTAGCTATCTGTTGGGAACGTGCCATTGTGGAGAAAATTTCCAGCGTGGGGCTAAGGTTGGAGGAAAGGCTGAGAAAAAAGCTTTATTTATCTGAATTATTTTGCTGCATTATTGCTGTAAATTTTGCATTAAACGAATATTTAATCTAAAGGGGTAATGAGCCTCTAGCATCTTTGCATAGATGCCGATGTCACTCGCCAAAACTCTCAAAATCTTGTCATTAACATTTTCCTACAAACAGGCTCTTCAGGTGTTCTTTGCATATTTTACTGAGCTGAAAAGAAACATTGCTAAAAGATTGTTCTCACCTCCGTATTTAACCTGATCTTCTTCTTACCCTGCAATGCAATTTAACTGAAAATAGCAGGTTTTACAGAGCCATGGCTTGTCAGCAACTACTAAAAAGTGGGCTTTTTATGTGCTAACTGATAGTTAAAAAAAGAGAAGAAATCTGAGCCGGTGAAAAGTGCCGTATTGTTTTGCATGTTGGAATTTACTAATTTTCCTTTTTCCTTTTGAATAATTCTATTTCTACATGAACGCCAAAAATATCACAGTTTCCGTGGATTGAACTGCGCGTAGTCAATAGGCACTTACAAAACGGTTTGGGTGTTTCTGGGCCTGGATCTCTTCTGTAGCCTCATAATTTTTGTGATTTATCTAGTAATTTGTTGAAAGAGTTTTCTTTTTTTTGGCGTTTTGACTAAAGAGCAGCCACTACAAAAGTCCACCCCATGAACAGAAATAGAGAAGAAATTTTAGATTTTCGTAACTAAAGATATAAAAATGAAAAGTAAGCTTTCTAGGTAGTTCTCAGAGCCTGTCCGTAGGACCTCACTTATAGATTTACAAGATTCGTTTATTTAAGCTGGCCCTTAATTTAATCCTTTTCACTGATAGAAATGGATTTGGTCATTCTTCCACGCATAGCACCGCCACATTGTAATCTGCAAACAAGCAGCTGAACTGCTTATGCCTTGTAGTTTGCTTCAGTTTCTGTATTTGCTATAACCCTTATTTTCTTCTTTTTTTTTTACTTTATCAAAATCTGTTTGAATTCATATAGTACCAATAAAGTCTTCCGACAGAAAAAAAAAGAATTTTCTCATTTAAAAGAAACTGATCATCTCAAAGAAAATTCGAGCGTACTTCAGGACACTTGCGCAATCCTTATGCAGCCGATTCTTTATGCAGCCTTATACAACCGATGAAACTTTTTCTTTCTGTCAGATAAAAAAGCGTCAAACTAATTGTACCAAGCTGCGAAGTTTGGAAGTCAAACTTCTATTACTATAACTGAGTAATGGGATTATTTCTAATGATAGTTTTTTTTTGGGGGGGGGGGAGTTTGATCAAGCGTAAACTGCCATTGTAGAATGCTGGTGTTGATTGTTCTCAGATTATCTGATATTTTCGTCGTTTTTAGCTTCAGCTTTAAGCGGAATACCTGTTAGGAGTTCAGCTTTTGAGCTTTGATGATACGGTTTCGCAGTAGAAAAAATCTTTGAAAATGTTTCTTTGTGATAATCTCTTCTGTTTTTATTGTGTTTTTTAGATGAGAATCAATTAGCTTCTGCAGAAATAAGTGCCAGAATACATTCCGTAGATAAATTATATTATTTATTCTTTCAATTGTTTTTCATTTCCTTCATTTTCTCTATTGTAAAAAAGACTAGAGGTGTCAGATTCTTGATTTTATGATATCTAATAACTTATCAAAGCTTCAATCAAAACACTTATTACGCATCTCCCTATTGAAAAATAGACTAAGAATTTTCTGAATCGACTAATAATTTTCTGTAGAAACACGCAATTTTGTGTGTCCTTGAAAAAGGGTTAGACATCCGGGTTAGAGCTAACGGCTTATGAAGATAAATGGTGAATACTAAAATGTGTGCGTATTGATCGATTTTCTTGATTTAATTCATAGAAGAGAATCAGTTGAAAACAAACACTAGAGGCAAGACCATATCGAGGGAGAGGGGTTATAGAGTTCAAATCCCCCTGAAATGTTTGTCCAACTCGTAAAAACGAAACAAAAATGCATATAAATGAGTTTTGTTGCGTTTTTTAAAGTTTCTGTTGTAGCCCCTCCCCCCACCAAAAAAATATCCCCCCCCCCCCGAATGAAAACCCTGGATAAGGCCTTGACTCTAGGTCATCAACTAATTTTCTTCAGTCTACATAGATTTTTTCTTGACTAATTTGCTTATATTTTGATAAGCACCCTACTCATGAGTTCGTAGTATTAATTTTATTTGTTTTTATTGCAGATACAACGAAGCACACAGAAAATCATAGCAGGGCAACACTTTCTAACAGTTCCGACGCACAAAAGCTACACACAATTGCTGTTCTAAGTATACTATCTATTATTTTTTTAACATAAACTATCAGAGAAATTGTTTTGGTAAGAGCCGAGAAATTATGCTGCAAAACTAATGGAAGGATCTTAGATTACATTAGCAGAAAGAAAAAGAGAAGAAACAAATAAAGAGGACAACCATGGTTTTGCAAATAACCTTGTGGCTGTGTATTTGTCGTTATTTTTCGGAGGAAAGCATCTTAGTTTAATGTTTTTTGAAGTGCTGATATAAAAGCTTATTTTAGTGATCGTTGTCAGATTGCCAATTTTCATCTTGTATTAATTTCGAGAAGAAATTTATATATTAGACGTGTGCCCTTATTTTTGACCTCACTTGTACATAATATACAATCCCAGTGAATTTATTGTATAATAAATATTTACTTTGACTGATTGCTTATTCACTTAGCATATATACTTTTTTTATGATCTTTATCAAATTCATTTGTTTACGGGCATTCGCATTAATATGTTTGAAAGACGGGGGGAGGGGTGGTTGGTTTTGATAAGTAAGTGTTTCTGTATGTTTTGAAAGGAAAAAAATAAATCAATTTTCACAAATAGTTCTAAGGATTTTTCCTTTTGTACAATTTTGTCTTCTAAGGAAAGGGTGAAAATCAGCATTAGAATTAAATCAAATGCATTTAAACTTCAAAAAGTTTGTCGAATTTGCCCAAATTAAAAAGATTGTCATCTTAAATTTTTCTTTAGATTTTTCAACTGTTAGAAAAATCCATACCCCTCCCCGTCCTCAGGGATCAACGTCCAAATGGCGCCATCAATGTTCCAGATGGCTTCCTCTGTAAAGTGCTGCGTATTTTGAATCTAATAGGGAAAATAAATAGTTTTTATCGGAACAAAGTTCTTAGGAACCTTTTGGTGTTCGTCATTTGGGTTAATTTCTTTCATTTCAACCCTTAAATGTCTGTAGATTTTCCGTAAAAGTATTCTGTTAGTTTTGTTTGACAGAACTGACTTCTTTTTTCTTACAGATTCCAAATATGTAGCATATTATAGGGGATATCAATTTAAATTTGTATTTACGCCTGTTGCCTCCCCTTCCTGTTGAAGAACTAGACACAGATACAAAGGCGGGTCTACAGAAAATCTGGGGGGGGGGGGGCTGTGACAAGGGTGCCAATAATTGGCCACATTGGTAAGTTCATTTAAAAAAACGGTAAGAAAACATTTATTGTCCTCCAATGGCTTAATGCTGTCAGTCGCTGTGACGCGTCTAATTTCGTCACATATATTTCAGTTATATATGTTGCATATACGTAAGTATATATGTTATCGGTTTTTTGTTTTTCTTTAATCAAGATACTACTCAAGGTTTATGTGGAAGTAAGTAGAGTTATAAAACTAACCACATTTCAGTTAGTATGTATAATGATACGAAATAGTACTGGTGCCCATAATATTTTTCTCTCCGCCCGTAAAGTATGCCATTTTATGTTGGTATTTTTGCAAAACACGGGTTAAATTTATTTTAGTGGCACGATAATCAGTAAAGAGAGGTCAATATCAAAACAAAATTAAAACGAGCGAATTATGTGAAATCTATAGGGACTTCTAGGAGGGCTCGTAATAATCTAGATGTTTGGTGGCAGGGGTAAACACCCTATTGGTTCGTAATCTGCATCCATTGTTGTTGGATATTTTGTACTAAATATGGTATAAAAGTTTTAAATTGTGATGTGTCATCAAAGATATATTTAAGTAAAGAAACTAAAATATGTTTTAAGTTTTAAAAGTTTAATATGTTTTAAGTTTAAGTAAAATATGTTTTAAGTTAAGACCAGGGTACTTCGGATCGAAGGAGTTGTCGTAGAAACTTCGAAAAGGGCTTATTCGATTGGAAATGGGAGTGGCTAGTGCCCTTTTTAATAGTCGAAAGTGACTGGACGGCAACTAGCCCCCCCCCCCGCCCATCATTCCCCCAATTCATCCCATTACAATTTAAAATTTTTTTTTTCCTTTAGACCCGGGCACTTCGTATCGAAGAAATTGTCGTAGAAACTTCGAAAAGGGCTCATTCAATTGGAAATCGGAGTGGCTTGTGCCCTTCTAAATAGTCGGAAGTGAATGGAAGGCAACTAACGCCCCTTCCACGCCCACAATTTCCCGAAACACATACAATCAAAATTTTGAGATAGCCATTTTTTTCAGCGTAGTTGATTTCCAGATATAAGTCACGTCCTTGATGAGGACACTTTGCTACAGCTAACAGGACAAGGATTTTAAGTTTTTAACTGGGGACGTGTAAGGTTTTTATAGAAGCCGTTGTCGTAGAAACTTAAAAAAGGCTCATTCGATTGGAAACTCAAAGGGCTAGTGTCCTTTTTAATAGTCAGAAGTGATTGGAGGGCAACGCAACTAACTCCTCTCTCACGCCCACCTTTCCCCCAAACACATCCAATAAAAATTTTAAGATAGCCAAGTTAAGTTATGCCCTGGGGGCATATAAGTTTTTATTGAAATCTTTGAAACTTGGACTCTGGATTTTTATTGAAACTTGAAAAAGGGCTCCTTCGATTGGAAATTCAAAGGTCTAGTGCCGTTTTTAATAGTCGAAAGCGATTTGAGGGCAACTAACCCCCCACTAACGCCCACCTTTTGCCCAAACACCTCCAATCCAAATTTTTAGATAGCAATTTTGTTCACCGTAGTTGATTTACTGATACAAATTATGTTTTTGAGGAGGACACTCCCCTACAGCTTTCAGGGCAAGGGTTGTAAGTTATGCCCTAGGGGCATATAAGGTTCTTATAGAAAGCGTTGTCGTAGAAACTTCAAAAAAGGCTCATTTGATTTGAAATTGAAAGGGCTACTGCCCTTTTTAATAGTCGAAAGTGATTGGAGGGAAACTAACCCTCCTCTCACGCCCACCTTTTCCCCAAACACATCCCATCAAACTTTTAAGATAGTCATTTTGTTCAACGTAGTTGAAGGTTCAGGAAATTAGGTCTTTGAGGATGACAACCCCCCACATCCCTCAAAGCAAGGGTTGTAAGTTATGCACTTAGGTCATATAAGGTTTTTATTGAACAAATTGTCGTAGAAACTTAAAAAATGCCTCATTCGATTGAAAATTGAAGTGGCTTGTGCCCTTTTTAATAGTCGAAAGTGATTGAAAGGCAACTAATACCCCTTCCACTCCCACCATTTCCCCTAAAACATCCGATCAAAATTTGGAGATAGCCATTTTGTTCCATGCAGTTTAAAGTTCAGGAAATTATACTTTTGATTAGAACACTCCCTCCACAGTCTTCGGGGCAAGGGTAATAAGTTATTCCCTGGGAGCATATAAGTTTTTACTGAAATCTTTGTCGTAGAAACTTGAAAAAGGGCTCATTCTGTTGGAAATTCAAAGGTCTAGTGCCCTTTGTAATAGTCTCAAAAGGTATTTGATGGCAACTAAACCCCTCTCACGCCCACCTTTTCCCCAAACACATACAATCAAGATTTTTAGAAAGCCATTTTATTCAACGTAGTTGAAAGTTTTGGAGATTAGGTCTTTAAGGATGACATCCCCTCCACCCCCAAAGCCCTCAGGGCAATGATCATAAGTTATACCATGGGGGAATATAAGCTGTTTACAGAACACGATGTTGCAGAAACTTCAAAAAAAGGCTCATTCAATTGGAAATTAAAACGGTCTAGTGCCCTTTTAATAGTCGAAAGTGATTGAAGGGTAACTAACCACCCTCTCACGCCCACCATTTCCCCAAATACATCCAATCAAAATTTTGAGATATCCATTTTGTTCAACATAGTCGAAAGTTCTGGAAATTAGGTCTTCTAGGATGATAACCCCATCAGAGCCCTCAGTGCAAGGGTTGTAAGTTATGCCCTGGGGGCATATAAGGTTTATATTGAAAGTGTTGTCGTAGAAACTTCAAAAGGGGCTTATTTGATTTGGAAATTAAAATTGCCCTTTTTAATAGTCGAAAGTGAGTGGAGAGTAATTAACCCCCCTCTCACGCCCGTCATTTCCCCAGACATATTCAATCAAAGTTTAAAGATAGCTATTTTGTTCAACGTAGTTGAAAGTTATGGAAATAATGTATTTAAGGCTGACAAACCCCCCAGAGCCCCCAGGGCAAAGGTTGTAAGTTATGCCCTGGGGGCATATAAGGTTCTTATAGATAGATTTGTCGTATAAACTTCAAAAGTGGCTCATTCAATT
This sequence comes from Artemia sp. Qi Xiang Cuo, assembly GCF_049724085.1. NCBI lineage: Eukaryota > Metazoa > Arthropoda > Branchiopoda > Anostraca > Artemiidae > Artemia > Artemia sp. Qi Xiang Cuo. The sequence goes on from NC_142811.1 coordinate 27,810,400, forward strand.
GGAAATTTAGAGGGCTAGTGCCCTCTTTAATAGTTGAAAGTGATTGGATGGTAACTAACCCCCCTCTACCGCCCACCATTCCCCCAAACACATCCAATCAAAATTTTCTGATAGCCATTTTTTTCAACATTGCAGAAAGTTCTGGAAAATAGGCCTTTGAGGATGACAACACCCCCCCCCCCCCGCCCGCAGGGCCAGGGCTGTAAGTTATGCCCGGGGGGCATATAAGGTTTTAATGAAAGTGTTGTCGTAGAAACTTCAAAAGGGCTCATTTGATTGGAAAATGAAAGGGCTAGTGCCTTTTTAATAGTTGAAAGTGATTGGAGAGCGACTAACGCCCCTCTCACGCCCACCATTTTCCTAGATACATCCTGTACAAAAGTGATTGGAGAGCGACTAACGCCCCTCTCACGCCCACCATTTTCCTAGACACACTTTGAGATAGCCATTTTGTTTAACGTAGCTGAAAGTTCTGGAAATTAGGTCTTAGAGGATGACAACCACCATCACAGCCCTTAGGGTAAGGGTTGTAATTTATGCCCTGGGGGCATATAAGGTGTTTATAGAAATTGTTGTCGTAGAAACTCAAAAAGGGCTCATTCACTTGGAAATGGAAAGGCCTAGTGCCCTTTTTAATAGTCGAAATTGATTGGAAGGCTTGACCTTTTTATAGTAAAGATCGATGTGGGTATAATGTATTATATTGTGGTTGTTGTTGTTGTTTAGACCAGGGCACTTTGTATCGAAGGAGTTGTCGTAGGAACTTCGAAAAGGGCTCACTCGATTGAAAATAGAAAGTGTTGATGCCCTTTTTAATAGTCGAAAGTGATTGTAGAGAAACTAATCCCCCTCCCACGCCCAAACTCCCATTTGCCTTTACGTTTAAAAACTAAATATTGCCATAAGATTAAATCAAAATGCACTGTGTTTAATGCTAATTCCCAATAAGACATCTCAGCAGTATCCCAAGAACGACTGAGGGTGTTTTGTTCAAACTTTCGGGGCTACTTCTGCTCTTGAAATTTAACCAAATCAAAATAGCGTAAGTGTAGCCAAGCCAACAAAGAAAGTAAACAGATTTTTTTACGAATGGTATCAAGTTTTCCATTTCAGGTCAACTAGAGGAGGTGTGAAACTAAATTAGACACTACTAACTGGGTCCAGATTTTTAAAAGGGTGTATGTTGTTAAAAATTGCTGAAAATTTTTCTCCAGCCTACAAATAGCAGGCCAAACTATAAATTCTTGAAAAAACGAAAAGATTTAAAGTATTATTTTCTTTTTCCCTGAAAAGACTATGTCAATATAAAACGAACAGAAATTAATTAATCCAAAAAATAAGTTTTTCAAAGAAAGGTCATGAACTCCATTAAACAAAAAATGAGCAAAAACAAAATCAAATACTCTACCAAGCGTGAAACTACCACAAATCGGCATCGATAAATAAATGAAACCCAAAACAAACAGAAATCACAATAAATAACCGAGTCAAACTCAGAACGGGCAGAAATTAACATAAGTTAGGCTTAGAACCCTATGCCTTCCCAAGGCCAGAACATAATTTGCACTTTACTGACAAAAAAAATAAAAATGAATGTACATTGTCAGTTCAATATACATATACAGATATTTAGCAATCAAAATGTTAATATTATTTGATTTATTAAAGTTATGAAAGTAAAAACATTTGTATTTTTTTCAGTAAAGTGCAAATTATGTTCTGGCCTTGGGAAGGCATAAGGGTTCAGAGTCCAACTTATATTAATTTCTGCTCGTTTTGAGTTTGACTCGGTTGTTTATTGTAATTTCTGTTCGTTTTGGGTTTCATTTATTCATCGATCCTGATTTGTGGTAGTTTCACGCTAGGTAGATTATTTGATTTTATTTTTGCTCATTGTTTGTTTAATGGAGCTCTTTACTTTTCTTTGAAAAACTTATTTTGTGGAAAGTTTTTTTTTAATTAATCTGTAAGGGAGACCAAGTGATATAGTGGCAGATTATTGTTGCAAATTATGATTTTTGTGCAAAGAAAGACTTGCCGCTGTATGTTAAATTATGTCCTTTTATTTGTAGCCTAGTTTTACTTGTTTCATATGGTGAAGAAGTGTTGCAGGATTGACACCTTAATTTCTCAATTACCATGAAAAATAAGCAGTTTTAGACTTTCTTTAGGAATGTCAAACTAAAATTAGGGACTATTCAAAATACTCAGGATTCAACTGGCTCTATCGTTTAGCTTTTTAAAGACACATGTATATGTGAGTAGAGTGCTAAGTTATACTTTGCTTGAGGCCCTAGGAATTACCATGCTATTTACTTGAGGCTATAGGAACCACGTTCTATAGAGGCCCTAGGAGCCACTGAAATGTATCAAGTTGAATGAACTTTATCTAGGTCATCCCTTAGGGCACTTTTCACCTTTCAAAGAGATTTGCTTGTGGCCCTAGGAATTACCATGCTATTTGCTTGCAGGTATACGAATTACCATGCTATTTGCTTGAAACTATAGAAAAACATTTCTATGGAAGCTCTACACCTTTTCAAAGAGAGTGAGTATCTTCTCACATGGCCTTCCAATGTTGTTCTATGGGACCTCTACACGTGATTAAACACGTTTTGAAACTACATGCTATTTGCTTGCCGTTCCTTGGTACCTTTCCAAACGAGCGGGGATTCCCCACTGGTTCCTACACATTGCAAAAAGCAACCAATCCTTTACCTATAAAGTGGCCAAGCACGTTTTAAAACTACATGCTATTTGCTTGCCTTTCCTTGGTACCTTTCCAAACGAGCGGGGATTCCCCCACTAGTTCCTACACATTGCAAAAAAGCGAGCAGTATGAGCGGGGATTCCCCACACAAGTTTGTTTCAACTCCACGTTTTTCAACCAGACTGGTTTTTGAGGCAACATCCGTTTTTTTTTTAGGGGCCAATCAGAGATAGCGGAGGTTGCTCAATATACGATAACTCGACTGGTGATTGGTTACAAATAAAAGGAGTGATTTTTTATTAGTCCTTTAGATTTTGTGTATAACGGCCATACCTTACAATTAAATTTCCATAATGATTTAACATACTTTGGATAATACATTAAATATTATTGACATTGAAGTAATGGATACATCAATTTACAATGTGAGTACAGCTTAGTAAATTTCTTAATTTATTTCCAAATAGAATAATTTTACCATC
>NC_142811.1:27818591-27891447 GCF_049724085.1 Artemia sp. Qi Xiang Cuo
TGAGGAGGGTAACATGGAAAAATTATTGGTATCTTTAATAAAAACAGGAAACAGTGACGCAATTTCACGATTGCGTCACACCAACTACCCAATCTCATTATCAGATAAGGAGCAACTGGCACTAGAAAAGGGGACAATTTGTTGGGTTTGTAGGAGTGCTCTTGCCCCAAAAGACACGGTCCAGGATCATAATCATCTTACTGACCCCAATTCAACGGGCAAAAGTAACTTTGGGGGTGGGCTCAAAATTCATGTAATTTAAAAATTAAACAGCAAATCTTTCTTCCGGTTTTTATACATACTTCTAACTATGATCTAAAGTAGGGGCTACCAGCAATGGCGCATCTTCAAAAAAATGGAACAGTGGATGATGCATGGGTGATAGACAGCTTTTCCTACAATATCATTCCTAAATCGTCAGAAAAGTTGCTTGTTTTGAAATTTATGTGGAGATATGTTGAAGTCGGTGTTGAGTAAACCAATAAAATTCGCATTTTAGACTCCTACAGTTTTTTTTCCTAAATCTTTGAGTAAATTAATTCGAGTGTAAAAAAATGATGACGGCTGCAATAAGTTCCCCCTTCTCAAACAAAAATTTTTAAATGATTTATATTATTTGCTCATGACGAAGGGCGTATATACTTTGGTTAATCCCTTTTCACTGTTAAGATTTACCGACGAAATTATTCCCTTGGTCTAATCATTTTACAAAAGTCTATGTGATCGTAGGTGCATCCCCGATGAATACAGTTTTGCTAAAAAATTGTGGGCAGAGGGAGGAGGTAAAAATGGGGTTGACTACTGCAAGCTGTATTTGTCGAGTGATGTGTTACTTTGTTAGACATTATGTGTAAAAATACGGACAAAATCTATGGGGAATTAAATCTTGATTTAGGATATTATTTTTCATCTCCTCATCTGGTAATGGAACTCATCCTAAAAATTAGCGGGGAAAAAATTGGGCTAATCACCGACATCGATCAGCATTTCTTCATCGAGAGATCGATGAGGGTGGATACGTTTTTCACGGGGATCGTATCTTGGAAACTGATCCAACTGGAGAGAAGATAGGGACAAAATCGGATGCAGTTTTCCTTGATATGAATTTTCTCTGCCCCTCGGCCACATCCCATTATGCGCTACCCTGCGATGACTATAAATGGCTCAATGAGCCTCAAGCTCCCCATTTCCCCAACATTGACAGTGTTGAGGAGAATGGGCCGGTTGGATGGTTTTTTTAAATTGGTGGGGAGATACCAGTCGAGCTTTACGAGTCAGTAATGGTTTTTTTTTCCCCTGTATCAATAGACCTGTAACTAGGGAATCTTTGAGTCTTTACAATAGGCGTTTAGTCAAGGTGGAAGGATCGTATTGCTCACCTTCAAAACAAAACTTATTCCTAATATTCTGCCAAAAAAAATATTGTTGTACGTCACGTGGCTTTAAAATGAATGTGCAACAACGGTTTCAACGTTACAATGGTTCACACAGCCCTCCAGTTTAGCCAAAAACCCTATCTGAAAATGTTTGTTGACACTTTTGTCAAGAAATGTTCTGAAGCGCAGACAATAGCCGAAAAAGAAATTTATAAGCTCATTTTGAATTCGGCTTTTGGTAAAATGTGCGAGAGTGTTCGCAATAGGAATCGTTGTGACGTCGTGACCGATCCCGAACAATGTGCTCAAATTATTGCCGATTCAAATTACATCTCCTTCACAACCATTGACCCGGACATGGTACTATTGAATAGAAAAAAAATAAGCATTGTCCTGAATAAAAATATTGCTGCAGTCATTGCGATCTTGGATAGCTCTAAGAATCTATTGTTAGAATCCTACAACAATGTGGCTAGGGTACAGTGGCCGGAGAAGGGGCACGTAGAGGTTTGCTACGGGGACACAAATTCTCTACTGTTAAAACTAAAACCCCCAAACCTACTTGATGATTTGGCGCACGGTGAAATTATCAGCTCGTGGATGGACTACACCAATGGCAGTGGGCTTTACCCAGAGCTAGTGAAACGTCGAGCGCCAAATCAACTTTTATTTTTTAAATCAGAAACGGGAAGCGACATGATTTCCCGTTATATGTTTGTAAATCCGGATGTGTAATTTATACAGAAACACGATGAGGAAATAAAAAAATCTTGCAAAGGAGTACCCATGCACTATGTAGATAAAAATTTCCACATGAATATCTATAGGAATTGTATTGTTCAAAATACAATTCCACGAGCCAAATTGCTGTCAATTTGTTCACTCAACTACAGGAACTTCACTGTAAATATAGAAAAAATTGCCATGAGTACCATTTCCGACAATGTCTATGTTTTTCAAGACGTTGTGACTACCCTCCCCCTGGGGCACTATTTAACTTCCGACCGAGCCGAATGTGTTAGCCATAGGGAAAGTCTCGGTTTGAGTAAAGTCCAATAAATTTTCCAAGACTTTGGGGGAGGGCTCACAGGGGGGGGGAGGGGCCTTGCGGACGGGGGGGGGATTCCCGGCCGCCAGTGGGGGGCACTTCGCCGCTACCAAAGTTATCTTTTTTGACTTAGAGCAGATTTTGGTGCTTTTGTAAATGTACATGTTGCATTCAAATTTAAAAAAGTGATATTATTTTAAGTGTATTTTTTATTAAATGTTGTATTTCTGTAAATAAAGTATATTTATAAAAGTGTATTTTTCTTTGTTTTCTGTAAAGTGCTGTTTATAATACAAGAAATATGATTCTTCATTGATTTTGTTCTTCTCATTATTATTATTGAACTGACTAGTAGTAATAGGGAAATTATTTATTCATTATACAACTATAGTCTACAGTTAGTTGTCCAGATGAACTGTTGAAGGGAACATGTATCAATTTAAAACACCATTCAGATCGTTTCTGTGTGGCCCCTCAATGTCGGGCAAAACAACACTCTTAACTAAAATAATTAAAAATTGCGATAAAATGTTTGTGGAAAAGCCGAAAAAAATCTACTGCTGTTACAGTATTTAGCAGGATTCTTACGATAAATTAAAAACGATTGGCGCGACAGGGTTGGTACAGATACAATTCATACAGGGACTTGATATTTTCAACATTATTGAACCAAACTCTTGGCTGATTATTGACGATCTGGCTGAATCTATTGAACAATGGTCCCAGGAAATGCTGCAATTGTTCACCATTCGCTCTCATCATAAACATATTTCAATTACTATGGTTATACACAATATCTTTCATCATAGCAAATGTATGCGAACACTTGCATTGAACTGCACCTACTATATCATCTACAGAGTTGTTCGTGATTCTAGCTCGCTAATAACTCTCAATAAACAAATCTATCCAGGCACCCCCAAATTTCTGCTCTCTGCGTACAAACAGGCAGACTATAAACCCTACGGCTACATCCTATTGGATCTTAATCAAAATACACCCAGGGATTTGCGTGTAGTCACAGATATTTTCGACAATGAAATTACAGTATATCTCCCCGTGAACAGTAAAAAGACCTATTAGTTGCTATCATGACAGTGAAGAAACCACATGAAAATAGACATTTATTTTCAGTTCTAAGCACTTCAAAACCCCCACTTAGGAAAGCCATACTCAAACATGGTGTTGACAATGATTTCCTTAATATAATATCTGAGCTTTGTTTAAATTTGACCGAGGGCAATGTTCAACTGCCAGAAGTAGTTAAGCAACAGGCAAAGCAACATCGTTCCATTGTACGTGCATTGGCCTCTAAAAACAAAGGAAAGAATTTTAAAAGGAAACGACTTCTTCAGGCAGGCGGTAGCTTTTTTACACTTTTACTGCCGATAATTGCAGGACTTGTAAACAGTTTTCTGTAGATGGCAAAACCCTATAAATTGACTCCAATAGAACTCGCTCTCTCACCCGTGGAGCACACTGAAATCAATATGAGCAAAATTATTGACAACGAGAATATTTAGGATGATAAGAAACTGCTTTTACTTTACGGTGCACTTCGCCGAGTGGGCAAGTATAAGCCCTAGTATATGAGGATCGGAAGTCATAAAATAGAATCATCTCCTTAGGATTCTGCTTCTGCTGGAACACAATTAAAAAAGGGGGAACTAGATTCAACTGAATCGTAAATTGGAAATATAATGCCCCACTCATATCGTGAACAATTTAAACGACTCCTAACATATCTCATTGAAAATGGCCAAGATCATATTCAAGTTGATGGTAATGGGAAAGATTATAATTCAAGGCAAGAACTATAATATACTCGATTTAATCTATGATATAGTTACAAATCGTAAAGGACTATTATCATTTGACGCTCATCTATACAACTTTCTAAATACATTAAACTTTCCCAAAAGCCTCATTAGCAATAGGCAAATTCTATAAAATTAAATGAACATGCACCAACACCATTAAAATATGAACATGAAGAAGAAGAAGAAGATTTTAAATCAATTTTGGAAAATACTAGCACACCTAGTGGAAACTTGACAATAAGGAGGAGCAGCAGCACACCATTGATAGCTAGAAAAAAGCGAAGACGTATCAAGTCAACGTCACCGCACCCACCACCAACCACCAGAATACAAAAGGGTAGCCACGTTACAATACACGTTTACATTCAAAATGGTTGAAGTTCTGAAAGGTGCTTATGAAAATATTGATGAAGTGGGGAGTTTAAGCTCCCCCACCACTCTTTCCAAAGTCACTGGTGTTCACGCTAAAAGTGTACAAGACTATCTACAAAATGAATCAAGTTACACTCTGCATAGAAATAATAGGTTTCGTGCTAATCATTATCGAAAAACTAAAGCCTTTTCCCCATTGCATATAATGCAAGCAGATTTCCTAGCTCTAAATGAGATTCAAAGACTTTACAATACATTATACAAGTACATTCTACTTGCAATAGGTGTTTTTAGTCGCTATGCATATGCCATTCCATTGCGGTCAAAGAGAGGTGTTGAAGTTGCTCAGGCCGATGAAAGTATTCTCGAACAGGATTCGTATAAAAAATTCAAAGGGATCGTGGTGGTGAATTTGTTAATCCCCATGTTGCAAAAGTACTGGCAAAATATAATACACTGCTCTGTCATAGTCATAGCCCTATAAAGGCTGCATTGGCAGAACGATTGATAAGAACTATTCGACTTTTAATTTCAAGATATTGTACATTGAAAAATACATCTGCTTTTATTCATGATTTAGATAAAATCATGTTGATTTATAATCAACGACCTCATCGATAATTGTCCATCTCAACCCCAACAGAATTTCATCATTTTGATCATGATAGAATTGAAACTTTTCTTAAACAATATTCCAATGAAACGAGTGTCAAGAAGAAAAAATTCAATGTTGGTGATACTGTTCGAATTAATAGAACACTAATGTGTTTGAAAAGGGTAATTACTTGTGGTCCACAGAACTTTTTAAAGTGGCAAAAATTCTAGACACTAAACCCATAACTTACCATTTGCGTGATACCAAAGATGAAGAGTTTCTCGGCGGCTTTTATGACTATGAGCAACAAAAATTTAAAAATAATAGTGAAATCTATCAAATTGAAAATATATTAAAGACTCATACTCACAGGGATAAGAAACAGTTTTTTGTTCGGTGGCTAGAATACAACTCTGAATTTGATTCTTGGATCAGTGTTGAAGATATTGACAATGCCCAATGATTTCTATGTAACATTTATGTCCAACGCTTTCAATCCTGTCTACAACGACTTGAATAAGACAATTGATTTTTGGACAATACTTTCCCCCGCCATTAAGTTTGACGGTGCGTATGAAGTGGCTCTTGTCGATTGTATTCTCAAAAATACCTATGACATCCTGAGAAAGGATCATGTGTATGATATAAAAGTTAAACCATTCGATTGGTCACTCTTTGTCGACTATGAATTGGTTGAAGCACTTAAATCTAGCGAATATCCAGATGTTACATTGAGATATAAAGAGTATAGTACTATGATGGATTTGTGTCGTGCAATCAATAGAAAAATCTCATATCGTAGGAATGGTACATTCCATTTTAATTATTCAATGGAACACGATAGGATTTACATTACATCACCTGTTGACACTGAAATAATTCATCTCAATGATAATCTGAGAAACGTTCTTGGCTTTAAACAGAATATGGTCAATAGGAAAAACACTGGCACTGTTTACGGGATGGATCAAGTTATTTTTGCTGATTATCCACCTGGTTTCGCTTCAACCTCTTGCATATTTCTCTATGCATCTTTTGTGGAAACATCGAGAGTTGGTAATTCAAATGTCCCCCTCTCACGTGTGCTTGAACGAAAAACAACTCATGAACTTGTTCATCACTATAATATAAAGCATCTTCAGTATGTTCCTCTAAACACTTCATATTTGGAACTCATATTTAACACTAAGAAGTGAATTGGGTGATCCTCTAGCAATAACAAAAGGCTTAGCAGTGATTACATGTCATTTTCGACCTACTGTTGGCGACACCACCATCACCTAAAAGGAACAATAGAAGAATTCCATTTGTCTGTCCCGATATCGATTGCTATGTTGGTGCTCTGAGTCCACGTCAAATAGGCAATGGATTAGACTACTACAAGGGGCGTACTACAATGTCTGGCTATGGTCTTGGTAGCTGGTTTGCTAGGCTATTTCGTTCTGCACTACCCCTTGCCAGAAAATATCTTGTACCTGCTGCATCAAATTTTGCTGCTTAAACACTACAGGACTGGGGGTCGGGCAAGAATTTTAAGGAGAGTGTTAAGGAAAATATTAGATCTTCCGCTAGGGCCGTTGCTGAGCAATTAAAATCTCGGTAAAATGGGGAGGGATTGAAAAGGATGTTTGAACCTAAGTCATTCAATCAGACTCCATGAAAACGGGTAGTGATAGACATCAGAATGAATGTTGAGGAATAAGACAACGATGACAACTAAGAAGAAGAAGAAAAAGAAAAGGACTTTTAGATCCAAGAAGGATTTCTTCTGTTAAGATGAATTATCTCCTCCTTAAGGAATCACATACATCAATCAGTTCCACATTGAATCTTTTCAATGCTGAAAATGTTGATGTCAGTGTCAAGTATGGCTACAGTGAACAATTTCATCCCCAGCAGCCTCTCTCGGAAATATACACTTTCAAATATTTTCCAATGAAGACTATTTCATTGATTTGTCATCAACATTTATTGATTTAAATGTTGCGGTGAAGAAAAAGTCAGATAATACAACTCCAACTGCTGCTGATGGTCTCTCCTACGAAAACTGTATTCTACGCAATCTGTTCAAACAAATTAATGTATTTATTAATGGAACATTGGTGAGCACTAGAAATAATTTATACAACTATGCAAGCTACAAACAATTTATGATGATGACACCAAAGGCATACAACAAGTTGAGAGGACAATCATTGGGCTGTGAATATCGATCAGGTGTTGATACTGACGGTGTGTTGACTACTGCAGTGACCCAGGAGTATCATCTGGTTGGAAAATTAAATCATGAGATATTCAATATATCTCAATGGTTACCCCCCAATGTCAAGATTGACATATAGTTGCAACTGGCCCCATCGAATTTCATTTTGAGAAAAACACTTCCTGCAGCACCCGATGCAAATGTCATTATCACATCGGAAATCCTCCACGTTCGAAAACAACAGGTTATGAGTTATGTTGCATTGGCAGTAGAAAAGCTAAGAGCCAATGGCAACAACATAAAACTTCTTATCCCCCATACAATCACCAATCAACGTCACATTCCCACCGGATCTCGTAGCTATAGCAATTCATTATTTATCAATGGAGTAATCCCATCAAAATTGGCTTTGGCATTTGTGAAGAGTGGTAGTGCCGTAGAATCCTGGACTGAATCCCCCCCTGATTTTAATTTTTTTGGTCTCTCTAGCCTTATTTGCAAAACGAACGGTATCCCACTGTACACTCTATCATTTGACAAAAAATCCTATTGAACTTTGTACGAGTTGGCCATGCAATCCATAGATCATGACTGTCACCTATTTGAAAATGGAATAACCGATTCAATGTTTTCAAAAAATCATGGGGTAATCGTTCTGGACTTGTCGGGGACTAAGGATATGAGCATAGTACGAACAGGGAATGTACGTATAGAGTGTACTTTTGCCGATGCTTTGACTGAGAGTATCACGCTAATATCACTGAGTCAATTTGAAACCTATTGGGAAATCACACCCGGACGGCAGTGTTCTACTAGACCTAGCACCATGAACACAAACCCAATAATCAACGTATTTAGTATGGATCCATACATGTCCCAGTACAAGTCCTGTTGTATACCATCGGACTTCATTGAAAAAATTCCAAGTGTTAACAAAACCCTAATCATTGTAAATAGCAGTACATCGACTTTGAAGACAGGTCATTGGCTATGCTTCTTTCAAACAGCAAGGAAAATTGACTTTTTTGATCCTTTTGACGTATTATATAACAACTCTGCTCCTCACATTAGCAACTTTATTGAGAGAAGTGGGAAAACCAATATTTAAAATCAAAAGAGACGATAAGATTTAACAATAGTGGCAAGTAGACTTTGTTACCTACCTTTTTTCATTTTTAGATGTCGTGGCTATTCCTACACGCAGTTTCTCGACATCTACATTGACTTATCTCGATTGAACGACTTTCTAGTGGAAAATATATTTACAACGTATTTAATATTGATTTTAGTGCCCTAGTAATAACATTTTCTAAAAATTTTTTTTAAATTTTTTATTAATAAAAAAAAATGTATATACATGATAAACACGACTTTTATACTCTTTAGATTTCATCTTCTACTAGGTATTTGTCGAAAACAACTAATGCAGGTAGATTATCCGAATTCACAGTATACTGATCCTGATGTGCTGCAATGTCAGGGTCATGTTTTCTACAATAGAGTGTAACTTCACTCTTGTCATATCTCTTTGTATAGTCAATGATACTATTCTCATTCATTCTATAGAATTCACATGTTTCAATTTGTTTATTTGAAGTAATGTCACAAACAGTGTCCTCAAGTGGCGAATTACATTCCGTCACAGCCAAATAAAAATCAGTGGGCTTATAATCATAGTAGCCATTGTCTTCACAACGATGACGTAGAAACCATATTCTTTTGTTGTTCCAACAGTTGAATCGCTGACCCAGTTCCCCCTCCCATAACAATCTAAAGCCACGGCGATACAAAACCCGTAGTAGTAAACTAATATCATTCTTAGTATTCTTTGCAGTCATTCCGTGATTTATATTCTCTAACTTATCATATTTACCACATTGACACATGGAACATAAATATTATCTAAGATGAGATTCACACACCCCTTCAAGACAGGAATTACAACCCTTAATTTGCATATAATATCCTATCTGCAATTCACACGGGTTGCGTAATCTACACTTTTAATCATACTCATCAATCATTGTACAATTCTCACATGGTTACCAGCTACCCAGTGTGAACACACATAGTGGACAAGTATGGAACATTTTTTCATGTGTTGACTCTCTCTCTGACACAATGAAACTGAGATACAAACAAAAAAAAATTGTCTCGGATAGAGAGAGAGAGAGAGAGAGAGAGAGAGAGAGAGAGAGAGAGAGAGAGAGAGAGAGGAGTAAACCGATCTTGAACACCATCTTTCTCATGAAAAAAAGAAAGTCCTAAATTTCTAAACTAGTGTTTAAAAGCATATCCACAATATCATTTTGCCGTGTCGTGATTAATATATCAATAAATTGCGTAAATGCATTTGGACCACAACGTTAAAGCTTCATGCGATAGTCTAATGATGGAGAATCAGTTTTCATTATATCAACAAGCGTTCCCTGAGAAAATATCTTCCTTTGAATAGACAGCTCTAGAAAATCCTCATCTAGAATCAAAGGTTTTTGCATAAGCACTAGATTCCCCGTGATTCGCTCTTTCTCAAATCTATCCATTTTTTAGAGTCCTAACACTCTCACAACCAACTTCAGACTAACCAGAATTTTTTTTTTACATGAAAATCATTCCTTTTATTTGTAACCAATCACCAATCAAGTTATTCATATTGGGCAACCTCCGCTGTCTCTGATTGGCTCTAAAAAATGGGTGTTGTAAAAAAAAAAACAGTCTGGTTGAAAACGTGGAGTTGAAACAAACTTTTGTGGGGAATCCCCGCTCGTTTGGAAAGGTACCAAGGAAGGGCAACCAAATAGCATGTAGTTTCAAAACGTGTTTAATCACGTATAGAAGTCCCATAGAACAACATCGGAAGACCATGTGAGAAGATACTCACTCTCTTTGAAAAGGTGTAGAGCTTCCATAGAAATGTTTTTCTATAGCTTCAAGCAAATAGCATGGTAATTCCTATACCTGCAAGCAAATAGCATGGTAATTCCTAGGGCCTCAAGAAAATCTCTTTGAAAGGTGAAAAGTGCCCTAAGGGATGGCCTAGATAAATTTCATTCAACTTGATACATTTCAGGGCTCCTAGGGGCTCTATAGAACGTGGTTCCTATGACCTCAAGCAAATAGCATGGTGATTCCTAGGGCCTCAAGCAAAGTATAACTTAGCACTCTACTTATGGGAGCTACAAATCAGCAACTGTAACTTATAGCTCTGAGTTTGAGGTAGTGCCTTGATACCTAATGCCTTGCAGAAACAGAATATTTGCAGTTGGTAGAATTAAACATTTTTCACCAGATACAAACTGGAATACCCAAACTTCCTAAATACTCGACCACTAATCTGTTTCAGTTTAACTCTAAAAAGACTAACATGAACAAATTCAGGAGGACTGTGGAATAAGCTCGATTTTGATTTTTATTTTTCAAAGAGGAATCGTTGTGGAACTGAATGATAAAACTAAATTTGGCTCTTCGGTACCTGGATCAGTCTTCTTTCAGCAGCTTACTAAGTTTGATGCTCAAGAAGTTATAGGTAGCCTATCTGAAACTGAGGACACCGATTGCTAATTTCATTGCTCAGAAAAATAATACTAATTCCACATAGAAAACTGGGATGTTGATTTAGTACCCCCCCCCCCCCCAGAACCATCAATGGCAGGTTGAAGAGTAAAAAAAGAATTGTTTCGTAAATTATTCATGGAGGTATCAATAAAACCTTTTGAAAAATGGGAAAATGCCCCAGAAGGCCCATCGCTTGGACCAAAAATAAAGATTTGTCAGTGTTTAGAAATGATTTAACTGATCCAGCTTTCAAAGAGCTCACAGAGCTCCTTATATACAGGGAGATACAATAACACCCTGCTTTATTTATTGGATTTCCTAGAGTAAAGGAACTAGCAAGATCCCCTCCCGATTTAGGTGTCTTTAGGTGGTGAAATCAGCAAACAGATACCATAATTTGAAGTCCCAAAGAGAACTGGTCTGAGTACCACTAACTGATTTTAGTTACAACCCGGAAATGAATAGCTCCTATTCAGTTCCGGATGTCATGAAGTGTTATTTAATTTTCTACTCCTGTTGTGTTGATATATTAATCTGTGGAAAGTTTTGTTCGCTAGGTCTCTTAGAATGCTAAATAAAAATTATTCAATAAACTTAGGAAGCTATGGAGATTCCCAAAAGCCTATCCATGTTTTCCAAACCACAAGCCTAGCGTTTTAGTTTAATAAAACTCCAGAAAACGAAGTTTCTTATTATGTGTTAAGAGTGAAATTATGCTTGAATTGCTGTTCTGGAAATTATGCCAGAGTTTCAAAATAAGTATTTTGAATTAGACTACTTGAAAGGAAATGTCATCATATCAAAAAGAAAAGGGTGATGTAAATAATTCCCAAGATCACAGCGTTTTTCCTTAATATATTATGATTTTTTAAAGCAATAAGATGTTTTTATTAACGGCAGTGAAAAAATACAATCAACTCGAAAAATAAGAGCAAAAAAATCTGTAAACTGTAGCAAAAAAAGTTCTCAGCCACAGTAGCACCAAAAACACATGGGTCACGACCCAAGACAGGATGACCCAAATTCCAAGACGAATGAAATCAGGAAGTCCTGGACTATTGAAACACCTATCCAAAATTTGTCAAGTTTCGCCAATGGGAATGGGCATAATACGAGTAACTAACAAAAAGAAGAAGGAAAAAATTAAAATGTTGACATATTCTAAAAAAAATCTTTAAATATAATACTTCATTAAAGTACAGCACTAACTAAAAAATACATCATTTGTGCGTTTGCACTAATGACATCTATGCGTTTTCTTTTCAATTTAAGAATAAATTCTACATTTACCATATATGTGTCTCATGTTCTTACAATTTGAAAGCTTAGAGAAAGCTTTATTTGCATAGAGCTTGACTTCAGTTTGGTGAATAGCTTATAAAATGATTTTCATTAGCCGTTGAGCTAGAAATACTTAAAAAAAAATTTTTTGACTATCATACCATACGTCTGATGAAGATTGCATGCTTCTGTAAATGCGACTACCGGATAAAGATTTGAAGAAGGAAATATGAACAAGGCTGATCAATTCACGGAACTTTCAGAAAAAGTCAGGCAAAACCACTTTCAAATCCTTGCCAGGCAAAACAACAGCACAAGAAATTTTCATAATTCATTTAGTGTCTCGTCCCTCAAAGACTTGTACAGATTCGGAGTTTTTTTCGTGTTCGGGTGGTCCATCCACCGAAAATTACACTAATAATGGAAACATAACAATAATGTAACATAACATAACAATAATCATAACATAACAATAACAACATAACGAAACATAACATAACGAAACATAACATAATAATAATTGAAACGATAATAATAATGACTGTATTAAGTTCAGCAAGTAGTTCAGTGCGACACTAAACACTGCTATCAATCTTGTATTGAATGAATGCGATAATGTAGAATTGAAATTTGTCAATATACTATTTTCATATAAGAAAATTGGATTGCAGTCACAAAAGCTTAAGTTTACAGTTTGCAGCCCACACATCACAGGATTGGGCCTACATACTAGAGTGATAGGAATAGAGCGGAATTTCGTACTCTCTTCCCATTGCGAAGCCAAAATCGTAATTTATGACAGGCAAGAATGTAAAAGACCACGAGCAAAACTAGTTTAATTGGTATGTATTAGTGATGTTACCGTGAATGTCCGAAATCTTGTTAATGTTGGCCACAGTTTATAGAATTATCCAGTAAGTTTATCGCAGATCATTTCTGGTCTTCGTTCTCGGTGCGAACAAAAAGCTCCTCCCACTTATTTGTTCACTTATGGATCAGTGTGTTTGCGTCTATCAATGAGAAATGGTTACAAAGTGCATTATTCGTAATAGCGGGTTTCCACTTATTTCCGATTGTTTCGCGTCTGACTTGTCTACCCGTGAAAAGATCTAATGCCGCTTATGTTTTTACGTTCTTCGGAGCACTTGCACCTCGGTCCGGATTTTTATAATGGGTGAGATAGGGAATGATCATACTGGATAATTATATAAACTGTGATGTTGGCATTCACCAGTGAATGCCCGAAATTCATGTTTCTCTGCTTGGATTCAATTAGCTTTGCGAGTCAGCTTTTTCAGTCTTATGCAAGCTTTGATGGTAAAAGTTAAAGTTATGTTTGATTTTGCTACTTTAGGTTAACTAAAATTTGGTTATGAATATCAGAAATGGGTTAAAAAACTAAGCTAACCTAATCAATCTAATCTAGCCTAACCTGTCATCATCAAATCTCTCGTTAAACTGGAAAGGTTGACTGGCAACGCTTTGTAATCCAAGAAGTAAAAATGGTATTTCGGACATTCACCGGTGAATGTCGACATTCACGAATTTCGGACATTCACGCCAACAGTGATATCATTCAATTTACTATTAGCTAGATTGATACTAAATAGCTAATTGACAGCTTTTGATATTTCAAAATTAAATTCTAGGCCGAGTTTACGTTATTCATTTGATGAAAGGGGAATATATATATATATATATATATATATATATATATATATATATATATATATATATATATATATATATATATATATATATATATATATATATATATATATATATATATATATATATATATATATATATATATATAAATATATATATATATATATATATATATATATATATATATATATATATATATATATATATATATATATATATATATATATATATATATATATATATATATATATATATATATATATATATATATATATATATATATATATATATATATATATATATATATATATATATATATATATATATATATATTGGCTTACTTTGTTTATATTTCTATGTTTTATTTTATTTTGTTCCAGTCTCTCTGGACGCAACACACAACTTGAGGTCATAGCCTACCAAATCTAACACTGACACTAAGGTGTCGATCAAACTAAAGTTGACCCTTCGGCACATGGGTAAAGGTTTTTTGGTCTAAAATCAAGGCAGCAGTTTGTTAATTTTGGTGCTTAAGAAATTTAAAGATATCTTGAGGTATTGTGAAAGACTGTTTTATGACATTGCTCCTGTTGCAGCATTAATTTTTCCAACATTGGTGGAAAAAAGTCAAAATTTAGCGTATTTAGTTGGGGACTGAGAGGTGGCAGCCCTCCTCGTATGCCAAAAAAATTCTGTTTGTTTTGAGTATAAATTTCACCCATAGCTTTCATCAAAAAATTTTGTTGTAGCTACTAGCCCAAGTGCAGCCTTCAGTGACTGTCAGCTTTCAAAAAGCCATTTCCTTTCGGTCAGTAGATCTCTGCCCGCTAAATGAAAGTGTTCCTTTTCTTCCGAGCATACGGGACATTTTCAATTTCTTTAGCTGAATTACTTGTTCATGATTCACTTAAGTCTCTGCAAGAACTCTACTGTGAAATAGTTATATAATTTTCTTGCCTTCATTCTACCCCAATAAAACATTATGATTAACTTTTGTCCCAGAGAATTACCTGCATGGTCAAATTATCTATTAGAAGGCTCCCTTCTCTTTCTAATATATTGAATGTTTTTTAAATCGCTTTGATGAATGACTCCCTCATGGCTTATTTAAGTTTTAATGGAACCTGGTATATTCATTTTTAGTAATGGTTTGCTTATACCGTCTTCATCTTTTTCCCAATTCTAGTGTAAAATTGTTCTTAGCCTTCTTCCCAGAGATCCCCCATATGGTTAAATTATTTTTATATACGTTTTTTTTTTAATCTCAGTTTTTGCTTATTTGTGAAAAATTAGTTAGCCCTATATATGTATAATTTGGTAGTTCTACAAACAGATTAATCCAGCTGGATGAACTTAATATTGTTTCTATTTTTTTTTCTATTATGGATAGCACTACTATCAAGTTGTAATTTAACATAACTAAAGAAATTACAACTGAGACTTATGTAAACTCCCGTTTGGCTGAAAAAGGGATAGCAGAACATCCAGTATAACAGATTTTTTCAAAATGTCTGTTTAATGCTAAAATGTGGTTCTGGTGGAATATTTATGAATTATTTTATACATGATGTCAAAATAAAGCATTATCGTTATTATTCAAATTTAAATGCAGTGAAAAACTGTATAACAATATGAATATTTGAGGAAACTCAGCTTTCCTGAAAACTTACAACCCACGCAAGATATAACCGATCCTTTCACTATTGCTTCTAGTACTGCTAATCACAGCAGCACACGCATTCCTACTGTGATTATTCCCAGGAGTCCTGCTCCTACCACGACTATATTTCCCATGGCTAATTTTTAAATGACAATGAAAAGTCACTACTAATAAGGCCTTTTCTGACAAACAACCTGTTGATAAACAATGCTGACCAACGATCTTGAGAATAGATTCGTTTGTCAACAATTGTGGATCAACAATAATTTTCTTAAGAACACACCTGTTTTTTATCATTGTAGGAAATAAAAAGTAATATTTTCAAAATCAGTTGAACATTGTGTTATTATTCTCAGTTAAACTCATGTTTACTCCTATAACTTTCGTTGTTTAGGCACTTTTTCACTGTCTGACCAAATTCTGAAAGTTTCAATTAAATATAATAAAATCTTTCCAGTGCTTGGGCAATAAAAAAAATGTTCTTTCTTAAGTCTTACTTAGGCAAGAGATCAAGTCAACAATAAATATAAAAATATTTATTGCAAATTAACTATTTTTTTCTCTTCTAATATAGTAAGAACAAAATGATTTTCCCCTATGATACCCATACTTGAAATTTCCCGCTTAGATTTGATCAACAAGTCTAACAAACAACGATTTCAATTGCGGGTTGTTTTCATACACAATGTTGATTTTTGGTCAGCAATATGTTGCCAGAACAGATTGTTCATCAACAATGTTGATCGACAATATCGCCAGAAAAGTTCTATATTATTATCTCTCACCGGTAGGTGAAGATTGATGCAGGTGTTTTGACAAACAAATAAACCTTCAAATAGGGATAAGTGCATTTATTAGACAGTGAAAACAGATACAAAAGTCTTGATATTTCTACCACATATACTACCACATATATATATGTGGTATATATATATACCTGTATATATATATATATATATATATATATATATATATATATATATATATATATATATATATATATATATATATATATATATATATATATATATATATATATATATATATATTCATTTATTGCCCGTCAAAAAAAGTTACATTAGACGGAGTAATCACTAAAGAAAACAAAAAGAAAAAAAAAGGAAGAAAAAGAAGGACACAAACACACATTGAAAATTCAAATACATAACAAAAAAAAACGCTTCATTACATTAATACGAACAATGATGCTAACGAAAGGATGATAAAAGTTTCTTTTAAAACGGGAGACAGATTTATTAATACTAATATTATTATTTTTATTATTATTCATTTAATGCCCTTAAAAAAAGGTACATATACGGAATAATAACTAAAATGACAAAAAAAATAGAGATAGAAAAGAAAAAATCATTACATGCATTACATTAATACAAAAAAACTATTGTGAACAAATTGGTGACCATGGATGATTAAACTTACTTTGAAAACGGGATAGAGATTTATTAATGCTAATATTAGGGTCAGCTAGCTTATACAAATGAATAATTTTACGGTTTCTTGTCCAAGGGGGCAAATGTAGAAGATATTTAGCAAATGTGAAGAAGATTGATCGTAGGTGCTTTTTATCTGTAACTGTAAAGAATCTCCAGAAAGGAGCAATGTAAAGCAGATGAGGAAGGGCCGTGGCATTTTAAATGGATGCTAGAAGGTAACGGTTGAAACGTAGTTTGCTTTTTACGATTACAACGGAAGGATTGCTGATTTTGCGCTCAACGTGAGAAATCAGCAAACGACGTGTGTGGCATATAGATGTGCCAATTGGAAGGCCCAGGTATGAAATATGATCTGCGGATTTAACGAGAGAACCGTCCATATTTATAAGAGAAGTAGAGGGATTTCGCCAATTGAAAAGGATAACTTCGGATTTCTCAGGATTAAAAGACAGACCGATTTTTAAATATTCATCTTTGAAGATTTTGAAATTCTGCTCAATGCGCTGGATCGTACGGCTGAGATTCAAGATGTCATCAGCATAACAAATAAGAGACATATCGATTCTCCCAAAAATGTATGAAGGAAGACACTTTGCCTGAGCTTCCAGGACACTATTATTGAACTGGGTTGGGGAAGTGAGTCCCTTTCTTAACGAGGATGGGATACTGAGGATTCACAAGCATATTCTAGGCATTCGTAGAGTTTGGCCTCACACGAGAATTAATGCAATTATATTGGGATTGATGAAGAGCCGATTGCAGGGGAAAACGGGATGGAAGTTTTAAACGCACGCTTAGATTGCTATATAAATCCCTGAGAACACGGACAACTGATGGGTTTACACCTCGCCATATGAAGAGGCATGGACGAATGAATTAAGGAATCGAACGCACGTTTAACGTCATGTCCGGCGAGGATCATACTTTCTCCTAAAGATTCAGCGTCGGCGAGGGCAGTAAAAACTGCTGCAAGAGCATGAGAACAGCCAAGATTAGCCTGAAAACCGAATTGATATGGGGGAACGTAAAATTTCTGTCTTAACTCATCCACAAAAAGGACCTCGAAAAGTTTGCATATCGTAGTAGAGACGGTGATGGGACGGAAAGAGGAACATTGCAGCTCAGATTTTCCTTTTTTGGGAATCAGAATCAGTTTACCAATGCAGAACGAGAATGGAACAATACCTGTAACAAGTATCATTGGCATGAGAAGCCTGAGGTGATGCACCAATAGATAACTTTCATTAATGATGTGTAGAGTGCTCACCTTATCTATGCCACAAGACGCTTTCTTTTTAAGTTGGGATATGGCTTTTACAACAGTGTCACAAGTAACAACAAAATCAAGGTCAGGAGATTCATCAATGAAGTTGCAGAGCTCGTCACAAAATTATGACTCTAAAACAGGATCAGGCTCAGAAAATTCATTTGAAAAATGGGATATCCACTCGGACAAAGGAATGTCATTCGGGTCTGGCAAATTGGAGGAGATAGTACGAGGTAATTTCTACCACAGTAGATCATGTGAATTCCTGACCTTCTTGGAGTAAAGGGTCTGTATTTTGGATGGATGAAGAGCAAGTTCCTTAGCAAAACATTTTTTTGACACATTTCTCAGTTCATTGACTATTCCTTGACGGGGACATAGGCAATCTCTCCATAATTTGTGCCAAAATTTAGCACGGTCACAAGCTTCAGACAGCGCTAGATTTCCTGACCACCCAGGAACTTGGGTACCAACACGTATTTTTTTTAAGAGGAACTTCCCTTTTTTCAGCACACAAAAGTGCATGGCAGATTTCTGCGGAGTAGATATCAAAAGTTAATCTAACCTCATTAATATCTTTATTAGAAGACTTTTGCAGAAAATGAAATGGAACCCGGATATTGTTTAGGATGCTATCTGAACTTTCACTGAACTGAGATGCGTTAATTTTATTCCAATCACGAGAAGTATACCACTTATGCCGGTGAACAGTATGAGCCTGTAACACTGGAATCTGAGAAGCTTCTAGTTTAAAACTAGAAGCAATAGGAAGGTGGTCTGAAACTTGAGAGTTGGAAACTACCTCAACATAAGGTATATCAAGGTTATATGACACAACATGGTCGAGGTTAGTTGTGCAAGAGGAAGAATGAATGTAAGTAAACTGAGCAGATTTCTGTTGAACTTTAAAATCATCACCAAATATTCCTAATAGTAAAAAAGCACGGATAGAAGCTGAAGACAACCTGCAATTTAAATCAAACAGTTCGTGGTAACGAACTGTAAGTAAGGAGCGACCCGGCTCAATGGCAACCGAAACTGTAGAAAACGGAATTTTGATACCAATAGATACATCAAAAGAATCAGATTTTAATGCTGATTTCAAATATATAAGTTTTATCAAGTTTAGTCCTACCTATCAAAAGTTACGTGCCTGAGAAAATTTGGCTGATTTTCGAAAAAAGAGGAAAAGACCCCCTAAAAATTATAGAACCCTGATGAAAATCACACCATCATATTCAGCGTATTATATTCAGAGAACCCTACTGTGAAGGTTTCAACCTCCTATCTACAAAAATGTAGAATTTTGCATTTTTTGCCAGAAGAAAGATCACGGATGTGTGTTTATTTGTTTGTTTGTTTTTTTCCCCCAGGGCTGATCGTATCGACCCAGTGGTCCTAGAATATCATGGGAGGGCTCATTCGAACGGAAATTAAAAGTTCTAGTGCCCTTTTTATGTGACCCAAAAAATAGAGGGCAACTAGGCCCCCTCCCACGCTCATTTTTTTCCCAAAGTCACCCGATCAAAATTTTGAGATAGCCTTTTTTTTTCAGCATGGTCGAAAACATGATAACTATGTCTTTTAGGATGACTTAATCCCCCAAAGTCCCCGGGAGGTGGGCTGAAAGTTATGAACTTTACCCAATGTTAACATATAGTATTGGTTATTGGGAATTATACAGACGTTTTCAGGGGGGTTTTTTTCTGGTAGGGGGGGGGGGGGGTGTGGGTCGGGGGTTATATGGTGGGATGTTTCCATGAAGGAAGTTTTCATGGGAGAAGGGACATTACTATGAAGGGGGCGCCGGATTTCCCAGCATTATTTAAAAAAAGATCAGAAATTATATATAAAAAAACAAGTTTTTTAACTGAAAGTAAGGAGTAATATCAAAACTTAAAACGACAGAAAACATTACGTATATGATTGGGTTCATCACCTAGTCAATACCTCGCTCTTTAAGCCAAAGATTATTTAGTACTCTCATAAGAGCTATTTATTCTAATTAACGGCATTTGTGATTAAGGGGTCGTTTTTAAAGAATTGGAACAAAATTCAAACTTTAGCTTAAAGAGCAAGGTATTGACTAGGGGGCGAACCCTCTAATATACATATTAATAATATAAGAATATAGAGGTTCGTTACGTAAGTTAATTCGTAAGTTTCGTATATTTATTACTAATAAAAACGTTCGCAAATAAAATTAAATAGGTTTCGAGAAAGCCATTTAACCAAATAAAAGTAAAATTAATATTCAATTTTTTTTTAATTATTCATGTACGGTGAGCCAAAATCAAAACCTGCATTAATTCAAAAACGTTCAAAAATTAAATAAAAAAAACAAATTTTTTTAACTGAAAGTAAGGAACGACGTTAAAACTTAAAAGGAACAGAAATTATTCCGTATATGAATGGGGCTGTCCCCTCCTCAACGCCTCACTCTTTACGCTGAAGTTTTTTATTGTTTAACAAAAAAGTAGTAATCAATGTTATACTTCTACTACTTTATGTTCCATCCTGTTTTATTTGCGGCCTTTACATTCCCTGGCACCTTTCCATGGCAGATTACCAGACTAGTTATTTGGCAGTGTATAATTTGGTCAAGCACGTTTTGAGAGTTTGGTTGTAATAATATAATGTCCTCAAACAAGTTTTTTTTCTGTTTTTGTTGTCAATTGCAAAATGAATGTATGTCATGAGATCACGTGTACATTCTTAAAAAAACTGGTGTGATATGTAGTAGGCAAAAACATGTTTTGGGAGCACGCGCGAAATTATATAACTCAATCAAACCGGTTATTCAAGGTAAAATTTGTTTTTTATGAACCAATCAGATAGTGGGGTTAACTTCGTATACGTAACTTGATTGATGATTGTGATTTGAATAAAAGGAATAGTTTTCTTTGCATTTCATATTAGTAAGGGAATTGGATTCAAAGAGAATAGTTTATTTGCGAGGATATAATTAGAGAAAAAAATGAGCGGTGCATTTACATTATTGGAGATTAATGATGGAGCCGACAACAGCAGCAATGATATATGAGTACCCAATGTGGCTGTGGAAATAACCACTGGTTGTAGACTATGCCTTGAATGGGACACTATGTATGACAGATATATGATATCATTAAACAAATTTAAATATGAGGAGCAGCTATGTTTTGCTTAAAAAGTAAATATTCCCCATATAGATAAACTTTGTTCAGCAGTCGATTTCCTATCGAACTATATTTATGATAACAATATACATCAGTTAATGTTATTATTGCAATTACGTTAAATAAAATTTTTTATAAATCGATAGCATTTTTTTTTCTTTCTATAGTTTATTAGCATATAATTTTTAGAGTAGAACAAATTCCGCTTAGTCTGAAGTTGGTTGTGAGAGAGTTAGGACTCTAAAAAATGGATAGATTCGAGAAAGACCGAATCACGAGGAATCTAGTTCTTATGGAAAAACGTTTGAGTCTAGATGACAATTTTCTAGAGTTATCTGTTCAAAGAAAAATATTTGCTCGGGGATTGCTTGTCGATATAATGAAAACTGATTCTCGATCATTATAATATTACATGAAGCTTCTACGTCGTGGTCAAAATATATTTACAAAAATTATTGATATATTGATCACGACACGGCAGAATGGTATTGTGGATATGCTTTTAAACACTAGTCTTGATATTCAGGACTTTTTTTCATGAGACAGATGGTGCTCAAGGACGATTTACTCCTCTCTCTCTCTATCTCAGACAATTTTTTCTGTTGGTAGCTCATTTTCTTTGTGGCAGTGATAGCGACAACACATGACAAAATGTTCCATACATGTCCGCTATGTATGTACACACAGGGCAGCTGGTCATCATGTGAGAATTGCACAATGATTGATGAGTATGATGAAAAGTGTAGATTATGCAATCCGTCTAAATTGCAGAGAGGATATGCTGTAAAAATTAAAGACTGTAATTCATGTCTTGAAGAGGTGTGTGACTCTCATCCTAGAGGCCACCTATGCTCCAATTGTCATTATGATAAATGTAAGCAGTGGGAGAATACATATCCCGGTATGATTGGAAGAATCATAAGTTTGATTTTAGTCTATTACTAAGAGATTGGTATCGTTGTGATTTTAGATTGCTCTGGGAGGAGGACACGGGCCAACGTGTTAACTTTTGGACCAACAGAAGAATATTGTTTTTACTTAATTACTGTGAAGACAATGGAAATAATAATTACAAGCCCACTGATTTTTATTTGGCTGTGACTGAATGTGATTCAACGCTTGAGAACACTGTTTATGAAATTGTTTTTAATATGCAAATTGAAACATTTGAATTCCGTAGAATGAATAAGAATAGTATCATTAACTATACAAAGAGATATGGCAAGAGGGAAGTCATGCTCTACTGTAGAAAATGTGATCCTGACATTGCAGTACATCAGGATCAGTACACTGTGAATTCAGATAATCTACCTGCACTAGTTGTTGTCGACAAATACCTAGTAGTGGATGAAATCTAAAGAGTAAAAAAGTCGTTTTATCATGTATATAAGTTTTTTTTTTATTAATAAACAATGTCACATACATTTTTAGAACAATTTATTAGGAGTGCACTAAAATCAATATTAAAGACAATTGTAATTATATTATCCACTAGAAAGACGTTAAATCGATGTAAGTCAACTTAGATTTCAAGAAACTGCTTGTATGTATAACCACAACACCTGAACATGAAAAATAGTAGTTAATAAAATACACATGTATTAGTCGTTAAATATTGTACTCTTTGTTAATTTTGAATAATAGTTTTCCCACTTCTTTCAATAAAGATTCTGATGCGTGGAGCGTAGATTTTATACGATAGGCCAAGAGGATCAAAAAATTCGATATTCCTCAATTTTTGAAAGATACATAGCGAATGACTGGTCTTCAAAGTTAATGGACTGCTATTAAAAATGATAAGAGTATAGTTAACACTTGTAATTTTTTCAATTAAGCCGAAGAATATACCCTAGGACTTGTCCTGAGCCATGCATGGATCCATACCAAATATACAGATTATTCGTTTTTTATTTAAGACACTAGGTCTATTACAACACTATCATCGGGCGTGATATACCAATAGGTTTTAATTTCACTTCATGATATTATCATGCTATTCTCGGTCAAAGTATCGACAAATGTAAACTCTAAACGAACATTCCCTGTTCTTACTGTACTCATATCCTGTGTCCCTGACAAGTCCAAAACAATAACCCCATGATTTTTTGAGAACATTGAATCGGTTATTCCATTTTCAAATAGTTGAGAGTCATGAACCAGAGATTGCATGGTCAACCCCTATAGAGTTTTTAAGGATTGTCATATGATAGAGCGTAAAGGGAAATATCTTTCACTTTGCTCACAAGGCTAGATAGACCAAAAAAATTAAAATCAGGTTGATATTCCGTCCAGAATCAAACGGCACTGCCACTCTTTACAAAGGCCAAAGCCAATTTTGATGGGATTTCTCCATTGATAAATGATGAATCGCTATAGCTAGGAGAGTCACTACCGCGATCCGTTTGAATTTTTTTATATGAATCCTTTCGGAGAATTCTTTCTAGGACCTGAGCAACTACCAAGCCTCTCTTTGATTGCAATGGCATTGCATGTGTTGTGCAGCTATAAACACTGAGTGCAAGTAGAATGTACAGTTATGGCATATTGTTGCATCGTTAAAGCTCATCTAGAGTTAAGAGATCTGCTTGCCTTATATCCCACGGGTAAAAGGCGTTAGTTTTTCGATATTGATTGGCACGGACTCTATGATTTCTATGCAAAGTGTAACTTGATTCATTTTGTAGATAGTCTTGTACACTTTTAGTGTGAACACCAGTGACTTTGGAAAGAGTTGTGGGGGAAATTAAAATCCCTACCTCACCAATATTTTTATAATAATATTTCAGAAATTCATACATATTGAATATTAATACATTGTGTAATGTCCACTACCCTGTTGTATGCTGACTGTTGGTGGCGATAGTGGAGGTCCTGGGGAAGCTGACTTGACACGGCTTCGCTTTTGTCTAGCTATCAGTGGTGTGCTAGTGTTTTCCAAAATTGATTTAAAATATTCTTCTTCCTCATATTTTAATGGTGTCAATGTTGTTGATGATGATGATGCATGTTCATTTAATTTTTTTAGAATTTGTCTATTGCTAATAAGACTTTTGGGGAATTTTATTCTATTTGAAAAGTTGCGTGAGTGAGTGTCAAATTGAATTAGCCCTGTGCAATTTGTAACCATATCATAGGTCAAATAAGGCAGACTATAGCTCTTGCTCCGAATTATAACCCTTGTTCCAATGCTCTCAATTTGTATATGATCTCGATCAATTCCCAAGAGTTAGACGAGGAGTCACGCTATTTTTTCACACTATTTTCGGGACATTAGATATAAACATCTCGTTTAAATCTAATCACATTCATCATCCTTCAAGATGGTTCCAGACTTAGACAATTTAGGAGCTTATTCTTTTTTGTGATCGGCAACCGTATTGGGCGTTGACTGATAGGACTTGTGTTCGTCCTATTCATAATATGCATTTTGAAGTAAAATCCGTTTTTATCAACCTCGATACTTTTATTTTCAAGGAATTTACTCAGATTGTTCTCAAAGTCGACGGGTGAGAGAGCGAGTTCTATTGGAGTCAATTTATAGGGTTTTGTCATTCTCACTAGAGAAAACTGTTTACAAGTCCTGCAATTATTGGCAGTAAAAGTATGAAAAAGCTACCACCTGCTTGAAGAAGTCGTTTTCTTTTAAATTCTTCCCTTTCTTTTTAGTGGCCCATGTACGCACGAAGGAACAATGTTGCTTTTCCTGTTGCTTAAATACTTCTGACATGTGAATATTACCCTCACTCAAATTTAAACAAAGTTCAGATATTAGATTAATGAAATCATTTTCAATACCGTGTTTGAGTATTGCTTTTCTAAGTGGAGGTTTCGAAGTGCTTAGAACTGAAAACAAATGTCTATTTTCATGTAGTTTCTTCAGTGTCATGATAGCGACTAATAGGTCTTTTTAGTGTTCACAGGGAGATATACTGTAATTTCATTGTCAAACATATCTGTTATTAGACGCGTATTCTTAGGTGTATTTTGCTTAATATCCAATAAGATATAGCCGTAGGGTTTATTATCTGCCTGATTGTATGCCGAGAGCAGAAATTTAGGTGCGCCTGGATAGATTTGTTTATTGAGGGTTATTAGCGAGCTAGAGTCATGAACAACTCTGTAGATGATATAGTTGGTGCAGTTCAAAGCAAGTGTTCGCATACATTTGCTCTGATGAAAGAGATTGTGTAGAACCAGAGTAACGGAAATCTGTTCATGATGAGAGCGAACAGTGAACAATTGCAGCATTTGCTGGGACCATTGTTCAATAGATTTAGCCAGATCGTCAATGATCAGCCAAGAGTTTGGTTCAATAATGTTGAAAACATCAAGTCCCTGTATGAATTGTATCTTCACCAATCCCATGGGGGTGTCAGCAATTGCTTTTATTTTATCGCATGACTCCTGCCAAACACTGTAACAATAGTAGATTTTTTTCGGCTCTTCAGAAAATATTTTATTGCAATTTTTTATTACTTTACTTAAGAGTTTTGTTATGCCCAACAGTGGGGGCCCACACTGACATAATCTTAATGCTGTTTAAAATTAATTAATGGTCCCTTCAACAGTTCACCTGGACAACTAACTGTATATCCTGATTTTCTAATGACTAAATAATTTCCCTACTACTACTCCGTTCAAGAAGAAGAAGATGATGACGAATAAAGAATAATATTTTATTTTATTATATAAATAAAAAAAAAGTAACAATACATTGAAAAAAAAGCACATTAAACATGAAAAAATACACTTTTTTTAAAATTTATTTATAAAAAAAAATACAACATTTACATAGGCACACAGAGAAAAAACACTTAAATAAATTCAATGTTTTTTGTTTATTTATAGAGAAAAAAAATACAACATTACATTAAAGCACTTGAAAAAAAAATATCACTTTTTTTTAATGAAACATTTACAAAAAAAAAATCTGCTCTAAGTAAAAAGAGATAACTTTGATAGTGGCGGTGCACCCCCGCTGGCAGCCAGCCCCCCCCGGGCCGAGAGGCCCCCCCCCCCCAAAGGCCGCGAGGCCCCCCCAAAGGTTCTAGGAAATAATTTACAGGACTTTGTTCAAACCGAGACTTTCCCTATGGATAACCCATTCGACCCGGTCTGAAGTTAAATAGTGACCAAGGGGGAGGGTGGTCACACCATCTTGACAAACATAGACCTTGTCGGAAATGGTACTCATGGCAGTTTTTTCTACATTTACAGTAAAGTTCTTGTATTTAAGAGGACGAATTGCCAACAATTTGGCTCGTTGAATTTTACTTTGAACAGTACAATTCCAAAAGATGTTCATTTTAGAATTATTATCCACATAATATGTGGGTACTCCTTTGCAACGTATCTGTATGTCCTCGCCATGTATCTGCATAAAGTACAACGCCAGACCTACAAACCTAACGATAGAAATCAAGTCACGTCCCGTTTCAGATATAAAAAATAAAAGCTTATGGGGTACCTAACATTTCACAATCTCTGAGTTAGGACTACACCAATTGGTGTAGTCCATCTGTGAGCTTATAATTTCATCTTATCCAAAAAAAACCCTTAGAGTAGGGGTATTTAATTTTAAAAGTAGAAAATCTGTGTCCCCGTAGCAGACCTCTACTTGCCCCTTTTCCGGCCGCTGTACCCTATCCACATTGTAGTAGAAATCCAACATGAGTTTTTTAGAGATCTCCAAGATCGCACTGCCTGCAGCAATATTTTTATTCAAGACAATGCGTCCTTTTTTCCTATTCAAAAGTACCATGTCCGGGCCAATGATTGTGAAGGAAGTATAATTTGGATCGGCAATAATTCGAGCACATTGGTCGGGATCGGTCACGACGTCACAACGATTCCTAGTGCGAACACTCTCACACATTTTGCCGAAAGCCAAATTCAAAATGAGTTTATAAATTTCTTTTTCGGCTTTTGTCTGCGCTGCAGAACTTTTGTTGACAAAAGTGTCAACAAACGTTTTTAGATAGGGTTTTTGACTAAACTGGAGTGCTCTGTGAACCTTTGTGACGTTGAAGCCGTTGTTGCACATCCATTTTAAAGCTGTATGATGTACAACTATGTTTTTTTCGGCAGAAGGTCATCAAATAGTTTTTGTTTTGAAGACGTCCAATGCAAGCCGTCTTACCCGTCCAAATGCATGATTCGGGGAAGCTAAGAATCCCGTGTCACAGGGCTTATATTAGGTAGGCCCTCAAAATCTTTTACAGAATCGTGTCATTCATTTGGGCTCTTCTGAGCAATTTAAAAAAACCATCCAGCCGGTCCATTCTCCTCAACACTGTCACCAATGTTGGGGAAATGGGGAGCTTGAGGGTCATTGAGCCATTTATAGTCACTGCGAGGTCGTGCATAATGGGACATGGCCGAGGAGTAGAAAGACTTCATATCAGGGACAATTCCATCTAATTTTATCCCTGTCTTCTCTCCTGTTGAATCAGTTTTAATGCTACGATCCCCGTGAAAAACAAAACCACCCCTCATTGACCTTTCAATGAACAGGTGCTGGTCATTGTCTGTGATTAGCCAAATTTTTTTCCCCACTAATTTTTAGAATGAAGTCCATCAGCAGACGGGGGGAAGCAAAATAATAAACCGCCTTTTGACTGAGTTCCCATTAGATTTTTTCCACATGTTTGCACATAACGTCAGAAAGAACTAAAACGTAAGTCGGCATTCAAAGATTGCAACTTCTAAACACATGTTTACACCCGCACTCTGCCCAAACTTTTTTAGCAAAACTGTATTCATCGGGGTGCACCTACGATCGTGAAGACTATCATAAAACGATTCAATCAGAAGAATAGTGTCTTCAGCAAGTCTTGACATAGACCAATAAGGTTCATATGGATATATTCCCTTTACCGTCAACAAATGATATAAATAATTTGAAGACTATAGCTTGAAAAGCGAAGAAGAATTGATACCGTCGTCATTTTTCTGCACTTAAATTAATTCGCTCAATGATTTGGGGAAAAAACTGTAGGAATCTAAAAAGCGAATTTTATTCGTGTACTCAACGTCGGCTTCAACAAATTTCCACATAAATTCCAAAACAAGCAACTTTTCCGATGATTTAGGTATGATTTTGTAGGTAAAGCTGTCTATCAACCAAGCATCATCATCCACTGTTCCATTTATTTGAAGATGCGCCAATGCTGGTAGCACATACTTCAGATCGTAGTTAGAGTTATGCATAAAAACCGGAAGAAACATTTGCTGTTTCATTTTTTAATTACATGAATTGTGAGCCCACCCCCGAAAGTTACTTTTTCTCGATGAATTGGAATCAATAAGGTAACTATGATCCTGAACCGCATTTTTTGGGGCAAGAACACCTCTACAAACCCAGCAAATTGTCCCCTTTTCTAGCGCCAGTTGCTCTTTATCTGACAATGTCATTGGGTAGTTTTTGTGACGTAATCGTGAAATTGCGCCGTTTGCTGTTTTTATTAAAGATACCAATAACTTTTCC
The DNA here is from genome assembly GCF_049724085.1 of Artemia sp. Qi Xiang Cuo. Classification (NCBI taxonomy): domain Eukaryota; kingdom Metazoa; phylum Arthropoda; class Branchiopoda; order Anostraca; family Artemiidae; genus Artemia; species Artemia sp. Qi Xiang Cuo. Next base: position 27,847,535 of record NC_142811.1, read on the forward strand.
ATGCTGCCCTCCTCATCCATATCCAAAAAAACTCTTCCAACTGCATTTTATTGTTGGAATCGCGACAGGCGTGTGTGTAGGAACACGCAACTAGTTTGTGTTCCTTGACTATATTTGGCTTTGATGGGTCTGATACCTCAACCAGTCTTGTTTCACAATCTAAAGATATTTTATCAACTTGTAGCAGGGAATTTTGGAAATTTTTAAATTTTAAAATATCTTTGCCTTCTGCCGGCATTTCAATTCTTTGATTGCCATGAATTTTCCAATGGTTCATGTGATCCGTGAATGTTCGCTCGGATGTGATGGGGGAAAGGAACATGGGACAATAGAAACATCCTCCTTTGTTAGCTTGAGATAGGAATCAACTTAATGCTTTAATGGGAAAAAAATTACCATAGGAATTTACATCTTTCGGAGGCTCGTAAATAACCCATACCCAATTTTTAACATTATTCACTATCAGTGTCCTAACTGAGTACAAAACTCCTTTTCTATTTGGTTTTTTCCCCCCAGCTACAAATTCAGTGTCGTTCCGGATAACAACCACCCCCCCCCCAAGATTTTCAATTGCTTTTTCAAATAAGGTTATTTATTTAAAGGATACCAGATACTTCCCCACTAAACAATCAAAAATTACTTTAGGGAAATTTTTTCCACCGTTACGAGCAAGTTCGTCAACATTTTTTATTGATGATTCTTCGTTTAATGTTCTATGAGCCGTTGCTAAAAATGCATACTTGAAACATTGAAGTCCCGCTTCAGAATTCAAAGCCTAAACCCCTTTGGTAGCTTGCAAATACTGTTGGTATTTAATTCTTAGACTACCCGCTCCTCTTAAACCAAAGTTTTTTTTAAATCTACTGAGATTCAGATCCATGCGTTCAGTGTTTGAAACTATGGGCCCACTCCCCTTGTCGTTAAATATATCCAAAGTCGAAATTAATTTATTCAACCAGTTGACACAGTTTTCCTTGAATTCGTTTAGACCTGGGTAAAAAGTCTGGTTGCCAGTTGAAAAATGAAAATAAAAATATCCCTGGATGTTCCCTTTTGTAAATAAACTTTTTGATTCACTGATGCTTTAACCCCCCTTGACCTCCCCAATTCTGAATCTGAATGTCAATTTGTGCTCAAATTTTGTTGACGAAGCTATGGAGAACACTCACAGGGTCAGTTAAATAATGCTCCCGTCAATCGCGTTTTCCTCGGGAGGGTTAAAATCTACCCTATATGTTTGCAAGTGACCTAGAACAGATTCTAACAAATAAAATTCACGTAGTTCCGGGGATGTGACACTATTTTCATGTCCTGCACCTATTTGTACAGGATCAAGTTCACTAATAGTAGAGTTATCGTTAAAAGGGTTCCTGGAAGAATTAGGTCCAACAATTTGCAAAAGACTGTCTATTTCATCAACTGTAAATTAAAAAACCGGGAGGGTATAAATTAAAATACCTTCACTAGCATCATCATCCGATGATAGGGAACAATGACACGTGATACTTTGAAGTCCCGGACCAGGGAATGTAGAAGTATTCAAAGCTTCATCCTGTAACTAAAAAATCATTGGATTAAGTATTTTTTCTTTGACGAAAGTTTTATCACAATTATAGAACACTTTTCTTTTTTTTTCTTTTTTTTATCAAACAATTTTTTTTTCTTGATTGGATTTGATTTTATCAAACAAATGCGTAATAAATTACAAATTTTTGCTTATGGCATTATTTAAAAAAAAATTCATAATATATTAAAAATTTTGTTAATAACACACAGACACACGCTCACCCGCATGCACACACACACACGCACACACACACACACACACACACACACGCACACACACACACTCACTCACACACACACACACGCTGAAATATTCTTACAGGTTGAAATTGCGTTTCTAACCCCATAGCCTATATTCAATTAGCCTATATCGTGCTGCTGAAAAAGCGTCAGATAGAAATGCGCTGTGGAAACAATTTATGAGATTTTTCCTGTGCCAATATCTATCTTCGTATAAGATAAGAAACATCCTGTTATTTGAAACTTCCCCCTTTGTAGCGAGCGAGCGATTAACATTCAAATTTGCACCTGCCGGATTAACATTCAAGTTTCCTGATGGGACATTTAATAAGAGCTGGATACGCACAAAGCTAAAAGCAAAAATATATCCTAGTTTAAGAATAGTTGTTCGATTGTCAACAGTGAAATAATAGTTATTTGTTTATATAGTTAGTTTGTTTAAAGAAATAATGGATTTTTTGCATTAGAAAACATCTTGCTTAAAAGAGAAATTACAGGTAAGGTTTTATAAAAGTATGATAAGCTATTTGCTAGTTCTGTGTTATAACCACTCTTTTATATATTGCTAATTTGGTTAATGAAAGAAAATGAAATAATATTATTATAGGACAGCTTAGAAACAAATTTAAGTTTTACTCATCAAGATTTATTCACTTGTGAAAATTTTTATTATTTTTGAAAAATACAGAAAAGAAAGAAAAAAAAATTATATACACTTAGAAATTCTGACTGTGCTTGTACATCTGAAGTCCCTGGCAAAGCATGAAGAGGAGTTTCCCCCCCCCATCTTGATCGGATGAGATTGAAGCATTATATGAAAGCGTCCATTCTCTTTTGAATTTTCTGCCAGGTTGCGTAGAGGTTTGTACAGAGCTAACACTGGCGTGAGAAAGTCTTGGCTGGTCCATCGAACTTGTATTGGAACTGACATATCTGATTACTGATGGTCTTGCAGCTGGCATCAATGTGATATCACCCCATCTTGGTCTCTTTTCGGAGGGAGGGTAATTGCATGAATCCACCTCAACATCCTTAAAAAAGAAGAAAAAATTTAGTAACGAAATAATATGCCCTCTTTTACAGATAAATTGCCCTCTAAAGTTTATTCTGCTGTTTGTAGAGTTCTACGTCTCTTAGAACTTTAGAAATATTTAAAAGGGAAAGCTTCTAAAGTAAAATTTGGAAAATTTTGAGTTTGGAGGGAAGGGGGTTAAGTCCCCCTGAAAAAAACATATTTATGCATTTTTAGATATTTTATACTTGAAAGCCTTGAATTACGTAAAATGGTAGCTGAAACTGCTTTCCCTCTCTTAATCATTTCTTTTACATGCTCTTTCTATTCTCCTTTCGCTGAAATTGTTACTCCCAAATATTTGAAATTTTCGCTCTTTTTTACATTTCACCTTTATAATAAAATTCTACTTTTTGATCGTCATTATTCACGCGAATTCCTCTAAAAATCACAATCTCAGTCTTTTTAATATTCAACACTAGTTTCTTTCTATCTGAATGTTCTTCTAATATACCCAATAAGATCTGGAGCTCCTCTGGTGACTTGCCTATTAACACCGCATCATCATCAGCAAAAAGCAACAGGGATAATGTCAGGTTCCCTAGTGACACCGTAGGGGCCCCATACCTTTTTTTAAAATGGTCAACAATATCATTTATATACAATGTGAACAACCTAAGCGAAATACTACTACTACCCTGTTTTACTGCTTTTCTAATTTCAAACGGCGACGATAATCTCTTCCCTACAACTTTAACTATACCAAATGTCTTTCTATACATAACCGCTAGTATCCTAACGAAAAGTCTTGGTAAGCTCACCCTTAACAGTTCTAAGTGCAGGAAAATCCTATCAATACTGTCGAAGGCCTTAGTAGTATTTTTTTTTTTTTAGCATTTTCAAAAGAGATATCTATTCTACCTCTCTTTTTTGAATATTTACTAAAACTGAAATACATGGACTGTTTAATATTTAAAAGAAGGAAGCTTTTTAAAAGAGCTAACAGCACAGTGAAAAAAAAAGCGTAAGTAAGGAAATTCTTCCTTAACTTAATGGCGAGACAAAAAAAATAGATTTCTTTTTATTATAATAATGAGAAAATTTTACTCACTAGAAGTCGCTTAGAATATTCCATATCAATGTAAATGATTGCAAAAATATTGATACTAGTAGATTGAATGAACTATTCAAACTGTAGAAAATTCCAATCTGAAACCTGAATATATACAAAAAAATAATTAAATATATTGGCAGCTAAAAAAGACGCACCGGTTTTTCTGACACGGATTTACCCTAAAAAAACATGTATATCATGAAATGGAAATCTAGTCTACGTAACCAGAAACTTGTCTGCTTGGCCCAGAAACATGTCTGGTTGGCCCGGAAACTAGTCTGGTAGGTTTTGTATAATTCCATATTCAATTGACAACAATAGCAATAATCAGTCTGGTGGAAAGGTGCCAGGGAATGTAAAGGCCGCAAATAAAACAGGATGGAACATAAAGTATTAGAAGTATAACATTTATTACTACTCAAAAATAGAGTTGTGAGAAAGTAAAACTTTAGCGTAAAGAGCGAGGCGTTGAGGAGGGGACAGCCCCTTTCATATACGGAATAATTTCTGTTCGTTTTAAGTTTTAACGTCGTTCCTTACTTTCAGTTAAAAAAACTTGTTTTTTTTATTTAATCGCAATTAAAATCACCTAGGATCAAACACGGGATTTTCAGTTTAAGGACATCATGTAGACAAGAGCTAAGCTACTAACTGCTAATGCGAAATCTCTCTCCGAATCTTCATCTATGTAATTTGTGGGTAAATACACATTTATTACTACGCACTCACCTACTCGAACAGCTAAAAAACTATCACTAGAAAAGAAAACACTAGAATTAAGATTCGATGCTACATAAGTAGCAATACCACCAGAAGCTCTGCCTTTAGAAGCACTACGTGGAACCGAAAAAGTTTTGAAGGTGGCACTAATGTCAAGTAAACTAAGGCTGTGGATGGTCAGGAAATGTTCCTGCAAACACAGAATGTCATGATCATGAAGTATATTTTCAAGAATAGGTCTTTTTTTTTATAAGACCACCATTAATGTTCCAAGAGAGAAAAAGAATATCTATTTATCTACTTAGCTGCCCGTTTATCGGTTTGAGCGTTGCCAGGGCATTTGATACTGTAACAGGTGTGATTAGACTCTTTACATGTAATTAAATAAAAAAAGCAAGTTTTTTAAACTGAAAGTAAGGAGCGACATTAAAACTTAAAACGAACAGAAATTATTCCGTATATGAAAGGGGCTATCCCCTCCTCAACGCCTCGCTCTTTACGCTAAAGTTTTTTATTGTTTTAAAAAATAAAGTTGTAAGACAGAGTCAAACTTTGGCATAAAGAGCAAAGCGTTGAGGAGGGGATAGCCCCTTTCATATACAGAATAATTTCTGTTCGTTTTAAGTTTTAATGTCGCTCCTTACTTTCAGTTTAAAAAACTTGTTTTTTTTATTTAATTTCTGATCGTTTTTTAGTTAATGCAGCTTTTATTTGCATAAAAATTTTACTTTTCTTTTGCTAAATGGATGTCTTTACAAATTAACTTACGTAACTAACTTCTATATTCGTATTTTTTTCTTCTGGCAAAAAATACAAAGTTGCAGATTTTTGCAGCTATGAGCTTGAAACCTATGTAATAGGGTTTTCTGATACGCTGAATTCTGACGGTGTGATTTTCATTAAAATTCTTTCACTTGTAGGGGATGTTTCCCCCTCTTTAAAAAATCGAGTAAATTTTCTCAGGCCTGTAGCCTTTGATGAGTAATACTAAACTTAATAAAATTTATATATTTTGGATCAGCATTATAAACACATTCTTTTGATACATTTATTGACATCAAAATTCCGTTTTTAAAAGTTTCGATTACTATTGAGCCGTATCTCTTGTTTTTTTATTGTTTTTTTATTACGTATATGTTATTACGTATATGAAGGGGTTCTCCCCTTAGTCAATAACACGCTCTTTACGTTAAAAGTTAAAAAAAAATTTGATTCAAAAACCCCTGAATCACAAAGGCCGTTTAATTAGAATAGATAGCTCTTTTGAAAGCACTAAAAAAAACTGTAGCGTGAAGAGCGAGGTATTGACTTGGGGGAGAACCCCCTCACATACGTTATAATTTCTGTTCGTTTTAAGTTCTAATATTCCTTCTTACATTTCAGTTGAAAAAACTTGTTTTTTTTATTTAATTTCTGATCGTCTAATGATCGATTTAATTTCTAATGCTCGGAAATCCGGCGCCCCCTTCATAGAAATGTCTCTTACCCCAAAGAAACATCATCCACGGAAATATTCTCCAGAGTAATCCCCTCCTCTAGCCCCCCCCCAGAAAAAATCCTTCCTAAAAATGGTTGTATACTTCCCAATAACCAATAAATAATGCTGGCAAGTCCGGCACCCCCTTCATGGCAATTTCTCTTCCCCCATGAAAACTTCCTTCATTAACAGATCCTCCAATATAGCTCACGTCCCCACCAACACAACCCATACCCGCAAAAAAACATACAGAAAAAATCATTAAAATTCCGCAAAACCAAAAATATATTTTAACAATGGGTAAAGTTAATAAATTTTATCCCACCCTCAGGGGACTTCGGGGGATTAAGTCACCCTAAAAGACATATTTATCATATTTTTGACCATGCTGAACAAAATGGCTATCTCAAAATTTTGATCAGGTGACTTTGGGGAAAAAATAAGCGTTGGAGGGGGCCTAGTTGCCCTCCATTTTTTTTGGTCACTTAAAAAGGGCACTAGAACTTTTAATTTCCCTTCGAATGAGCCCTCCCAAGATATTGTAGGACCATTGGGTCAATACAAACAACCCTGAGGAAAAAAAACCAAATAAACAGGCATCTCTCTTCTGGCAAACCGTGATCTTTCTTCTGGCAAAAAAATGTAAAATTCCACATTTTTGTAGATAGGAGCTTGAAAACTATACAGTAGGGTTATCTGATACGCTGAATCTGATGGTGTGATTTTCAATAAGGTTCTATAATTTTTAGGGGTTTTTTACCCCTTTTTTTGAAAATCAGCCAAATTTTCTCAGGCGCGTAACGTTTGATGGGTAGGACTAAACTTGATGAAACTTATATGTTTGAAATCAGCATTGAAATCTGATCCTTTTGATGTATCTATTGGTATCACAAACCCGTTTTCTAGAGTTTCGGTTACCATTGAGCCGGGTCGCTCCTTACTTACAGTTCGTTACCACGAACTGTTTGATAATGCAAAACATGTTCCGAACACATGGATTATCCCTGGTGGAAGAGTGCTCCGTGGAACCACAGCGAGAGCACAGTTCTGCGTTCTTACAATCAACAGCAAAATGTCCTTGTTGATGGCATCTGAAACACCGTCTAGGTATGAATATGTAATTCTGGACAGTTAACTTTTCATAACCCACCTTCACAGAATTTTCCAGAAAGGAATCGAGATCACTCCGTTGTTCAAAATAAATCTTGTAGACACGTGACTTGCCACACTGCAAAGCTTTGACACACTTTGGAATAATTTTCTCTAGATCTTTTTCATTCATTTCTGTCGGTACGCCTTTTATTACACTGATGAATGCGGGAGTTTTAACAGAGGCTAAAAGGCCAGGCTGGAACTTTTTCATCTGGTCAGCAATTGAGGAGGCAGCGGGTTTACTTTTTACGACAATTTTCTATTCTGATGAAGGACGTTTCACCTCTGAAATATCGTTTGTAGCTTCAGGACATATTTGATCAATAAACTTTCCTTAATAGTGGAGATGAAAGATTGGACGGGTAATTTTTTAACACAACAGCATAGGTAGGAGGATTGGTCCTTGGTGCAAGACGACTGAGCGGAAGAGGGCCAGGCAGAAGTTGCCTGTACTGAAAGATGTTGCCTGTACTATATATATATATATATATATATATATATTTTTTTTTTTTTTTTTTTTTTTTTTTTTTTTTTTTTTTTTATATATATATATATATATATATATTTATATATATATATATATATATATATATATATATATATATATATATATATATATATATATATATATATATATATATATATATATATATATATATATATATATATATATATATATATATATATATATATATATATATATATATATATATATATATATATATATATATATATATATATATATATATATATATATATATATATATATATATATATATATATATATATATATATATATATATATATATATATATATATATATATATATATATTTATATATATATATACCGCTATTTCTCTCCTTGAATAAAAAATCATGCTTTTTTGGGATTGGTTGACTATTATAAATCTGTTCAGCTTTTCAACAAATTTTGAACAAAATATATACATATATATATATATATATATATATATATATATATATATATATATATATATCGATCAGAAACAAAGATGCAACCTGAAAAGGAAGGAAAACCATCATCAATAGGAATTAAAGCGATAAAGAAGGCAAAAGAATTGTCTATCTTGAAAAATATATACAAGAACTTTTAGTAAGGGAATTTTCAGAAAGTGGGGTCTATTTGTAAGGCCTGATTGAGCAGAGGGAGGCTAGGCAAAAAGGCGAATTGGCTTGTATAGATATGTAAATGGGATTCTGACTGCAGATTTTGTTGTGCAACATTTTTGTTTACGTTTACAATTCTTGCTGTCACTTTTCTTCTAACCGCAGATTTCGTTGTGCTTCATTTTCGTTCGTCATTACCTGAGGCATTTTATCATGCCTTTGGTTTTAGCTGTTTGGATTCATTTATCGTCTTGTATAGCTTTATATGACGCCTTAGATACAGACACTTCTATTCCAGCTTTTTTCCAGCAATAATATCTGCTTTAACTGTGCTGTTATTTAACTCAGTAACAAGATGGCAAGTTCCATTGCATATACCCTCTGAAATATCTATATTACGCATAATCATGATTATCGTGCTATTTTTTAGTTTTTAGCCGTAGGGTGGTAAATCAGCAAAATCAATTGAATTTTCGTTCATCATTACCTCAGACATCTTTCCCATGCCTTTTGCTAATCAGATTCATTGGTCATCTTGTATAATTTCACTAACTTTTTAGAGCCAAAGGAAATCGGAGGTCAAGTCCTCCCCCATGCTCTTTTTCCCTGAACCCATCTGATAAATATTTTGAAATAGTGATTTTATTGAAAATAGTTCAAATATCAGATAACAAAAACTCTGGGGCCGACGCAACCCTCCAGAGCCTAGTGGCAAATTCCTAAGTTATTCCCGGGGGCATATAAGGTTTTTATGCAAGGGGTGGTATGTAAACTTCAGAGGTAGTTCATTTAATTGGAAATTGAAATTTCAAGTTACCTTTTTAAGAGTGAAAAGTGATCGGAGGGTATCTATCCTCTCCTCACATCTTCTTTTTCTTAAATGCATCGGATCAATTTGACGTAACCATTTTCTTTGAAATAGTCCAAAGATCAGGTAACAAAAACTTCAGGGTCAACATATCCCCCTCCCCCCCCCCAGATCCCGGGGGAACTAAGGGTTGTAAGTTGTGCCCCGGGGGCATATAAGGTTTTTTATGGAAGATATGGTCTGTAAACTTCGCAGGGGACTCAAATTACAAGAAATTTAAAGTTCTAGTTCTTTTTTAAGAGTCAAAAGTGACCTGATGGCAACTAGCCCCCCCCCCACCAACCCTATTTTCTCCAAATATGTCCGATCGAATTTTTTATTTAGACATGTTGTCCAAAATAGACCAAAAATTATATACCAAAAACTCCAGGGACAGCACACCCCCCCCCCAGAACCCGGGGGTAAGTGCTGTAAATTATGTCGCTGGGGTATATAAGGCTTTTATTGGAAGAGATGGTAGTACAAACTTTGGATGGAGTTACTTCAATTGTAAACCGAAATTTTTAGTGCCATTTTAAGAGTCAAAAGTGATCGGAGGGTAACTAGCTCCCCCCCCCCCCCCAAGGCCCTTTTTTCCCAAATGCATTCGATAAAACTTTGAGATAGCAATTTTGTACAAAATTGTTTAAAGATAAAATGATAAAATCTACGGGGCTTACAAAACCACCGAGAGTTCGGGGGCAAGTGTTGTATGTTATGCACCGGGGGCAAAATAAGGATTATATGTATGGGACGGCCGTATAAACTCCAGAAGAGGCTCACTTGATTGAAAATTGAAAGTTTTAGTTACTTTTTTATGAGTTAAAAGTGAAAGGAGGACATCTACCCCCCCCCCCCCTCACACACACACCCTCTTTTCCCCAATCGCATTCAATCAAAGTTTTGAGATTGCCATTTTATTTGGAAAACGATCAAATAACAAAACTTCAGGGTCAACATACCCCCAGAGCCCGGAAGAAGGGTTGTAACTTATGCCGGGGGGTATGTAAAGTTTTTATAGTAAAACTTCGGAGGGGACTCAAATGAGTAGAAATTGAAAGTTCTAGTTTCCTTTTTGAGAGTCAAAAGTGATCTGATGGCAAATAGCCCTCCCCCCACCAATCGTCTTTTCCCCAAATGTGTCCGATCAAATTTTTTAGATTTCCATCTTGTCCGAAATAGACCAAAGATCATTTAAAAACTCTGGGGTTTACACAATCCACCAAAACCCGGGTGCAAGTGTTGTAAATTATGGTCCGGGGGCATATAATGTTTTTATGGAAGTAACGATCGTATAAACTTCAGAGGGGGCTCATTCTATCGGAAATTGAAAGTTCTAGTTCCCTTTTTAAGAGTCAAAAGGGACCGTATGGCAACTAGTTGCACTGCTCTCTTTACCCCAAATTCATCCGATCGAATTTTTGAAAAACCCATTTTGTTAAAATAAGTCAAAAGATCAGACAACAAAAACTCCAGGGTCAACTCAATCCCCAGAGTCTGGGGACAAGGGTTGTATGTTATGCCCTGGGGACATATAAGGTTCTTATGCAAGTGCTTTGAAAATAGTTTAAAGATTAGATAAGCATACCCCCCCCCCCCCATTCAAAAAATTACAAACGATTTTCATTCTTAAACTTAAGGGAGCTAACCCCTTACCTTATCTGCATGGCCAAACGGTTCTAGGCATTTACCCGCCCCCCGCTCCCCGGCGATTTCCCCTCCGGAAAGTACCCCCTGGGAAAAATACCCCCGAAAAATACCCCCTCTTGGAAAATACCTCCTGCGGAAAATACCCCCCGCGTAAAATACACCCCGGAAAATATCCCCCCCGCGGAAAATACCTTCCGCGGAAAATATCCCCCAAGAAAATGCCCCCCGGAAAATGTTTCCCCGCTGAAAATATCCCCCGGTAAATACCCCCCGGAGCCCCCCCCCACCCCTCGTGGAAAATAAGGCTTTCCAAATTTTTCCAAAAGTATAGCGGGTCTGCATGCAAAATGTGTTTGGTAAAATTATGCTGCATATTAGATAGATAGAGAAACGTATTTCAAAGCCAAATATACGGCCATGAACATAGTAAAATAACATAAATGAAAGGCATAAATAACATAAACTTTGTTCAGCGACCATCATAAAACATTTAAATGAAACACTACATTAGTAGTAATCAACCTTATACTTTGCGTGAAGCTATAGCAATTTCTATGTTATTCTGGACCTTGTATACACCTTTTCAAAGAGATTCAGAGCTCCCTCACATGGCCTTCTGGATTTGCGTGAAGCTATAGCAATTTCAAAGTTATTCTACAGGGCATTACACCTTTTCAAAGAGAGCGAGTATAACTTTATTGGTGATTGGGATTTGAATAAAAGGAATAGTTTTCTTTACAATTCATATTAGTATGATAATCAAATTCAAAGAGAATAGTTTATTTGCGTGGATATTAGTAGAGCGAAATGAGTGGTGCATTTACATTATTGGAGATTAATCATGGAGCTGACAATAACAGCAGTGACGCACGAATACCCACTGTGGTTGTGGAAATAACTGCTGGTTGTAGACCTTGTCTTGAATGGGACACTATGTATGCCAGATATGTGGTATCATTAAGCAAACTTAAGCCGGAGGATCAGCTATGTTTTGCTGGAAAAGTGAATATTCTCCATATAAATAAACTTCGGTCAGCATTAGATGTCCTATCGAAATATATTAATGAGAACAAAATGTATCAGTGATTATTATTTTTGTAATTATGTTCAATATAATCGTTTCTAAGTAAATTACATTTTTTTTCTTTCTATAGTAGACTAGTGTATATTTTTTAGAGTCGAAAAAAATTATGGTTAGTCTGAAGCTGGTTGTGAGACAGTTAGGACTCTAAAAAAAAAAATGGAAAGATTCGAGAAAGATCGAATCATGAGGAGTCTAGTTATTATGGAAAAACGTTTAGTTCTAGATGATGATTTTCTAGAGTTGTCTATTCAAAGGAAGATATTTTCTCGGGAATGCTTGTAGATATAATGAAAACTGATTCTCCATCATTAGACTATTGTATGAAGCTTCTACATTGTGGTCCAAATGCATTTACACAATTTATTGATATATTGATCATGACACGGCAAAATGATATTGTGGATTTGCTTTTAAACATTAGTTTTTAAATTTGGGACTTTTTTTTCATGAGATAGATTGTGCAAAAGGATGATTTACTCCTCTCTCTCTCTCTCTCTATCTCACACAATTTTTGTTGCTGCTAGCTCAGTTTCATTGTGGCAGTGAGAGCTCAAACTCGCTAAAAAAGGTTTCATACATGTCCATTATGTATGTACTCACTAGGCAGCTGGTCATCATGTGAGAATTGCACAATGATTGATGAGTAAGATGAAAAATGTAGATTATGAAAACCGTGTAAATTGAATGGAGGATAGTTTGTACAATTTAAAGAATGTATTTCCTATCTTCAAGAGTCATTCGACTCTCATCCCAGCGGTTACCTCATCTCCAATAGTCAATGTGATAAATACAAGGAACGAGGGAGTACACATCACTTTATGATTAGAAAGAATCTCATCCTTGATTTTTGTTTATTGCTACGAGATTGGTATCGTCGTGGTTTTAGATTGTTCTGGGAGGATGAACCAGGTCAGAGATTAAACTGTTGGAACAACAAAAGAATATGGTTTATAAGTCATTTTTGTGAAGACAATGGGTGTTATGATTATAAGCCCACAGATTTTTATTTGGCAGTGAAAGAATGTGATTCGACACTTGAGGACACTGTTTATGAAATTGCTTCAAATACGCAAATTGAAACAAGTGAATTCTATAGAATGAATGAGAATAGTATCATTGACTATACAAAGATAGATGAGAATAGTGAAGTCACACTCTACTGTAGAAAATGTGACTCTGACATTTCAGTACATGCTGATCAGTACACTGTGAATTCAGATAATCTACCTGCACTAGTTGTTGTCGAAAAATAGCTACTAGTGGATGAAATCTAAAGAGTATAAAAGTCGTTTTATAATGTATATAAATTTTTGTTTATTAATAAACAATTTCACATATAGCTGTAGAACTTTCTATTCTTAGAGCACTAAAATCAATATTAAATGCACTTGTAAGTATATTCTCCAGTGGAAATTAGTTCAATTATGATGAGTCACCTCATGTATTGAGAAACTGTTTGTAAGTATTGCATAGGCGTATGAATATAAAAACAAGTTGAGGATGAAAGCCAAATGTCTTGGTTGTTAAATCCTGTACTCTTCGTTGATTTTCAATAATAGTTTTCCCACTTCTTTCAATAAAGTTACTGATGTATGGCGTGTAGAATTTATACCGTAGGCTAAGAGGATAAAAAATTTCTATATTCTTCGCTGTTTGAAAGATATATAGCCAATAAGCTGTCTTCATAGTCGATGGACTGCTATTAACAATGATAAGGGTATTGTTATCACTTGGTATTTTTTCAATAAATTCCGAGGGTTCCATATGGGATTTGTATTGGGACATGTATGGATGCATACTGAATATACTGATTATTTGGTTTGTGTTCATTGTGATAGGTCTAGTATAACACTACCGTCGGACGTTATTTCCCAATAGGTTTCAAATTGACTCAGTGATATTAGCGTGATACTCTCAGTCAGAGCATTGGCAAATGTGAACTCTAAGCGTATATTCCCAGTTCGTACTATACTCATATCCTGTGTCCCTGACAAGTCCAAAACAATAACTCCATGATTTTTTGAAAACATTGAATTGGTTATTCCATTTTCAAATAGTTGAGAGTCATGATCTAGGGATTGCATGGTCAACTCGTACAGAGTTCTATAGGATTTCTTGTCAAATGATAGAGTGTACAGTGGAATACCATTCACTTTGCACACGAGGCTAAATAAACCGAAAAAATCAAAATCATGAGGGGATTCAGTCCAGGATCCAACGGCACTGCCACTCTTCACAAAGGCCAAAGCATATTTTGATGGGATTTCTCCATTGATAAATGATGAATCGCTATAGCTACGAGAACCGGTGGCAATGTGACGTTGATTGGTGATCGTATGGGGGACAAGAAGTTTAAGGTTGTTGCCAATGGCTCTTAGCTTTTCCACTGCCAACGCACAAGAGTTCATAACCTGTTGTTTTCGGACGTGGAGAATTGCCGATGTGATAATGACATTTGCATCAGGTGCTGCAGAAAGTGTTTTTCTCAAAATGAAGTTCGATTATGCCATCTATAGCCGTATGTCAATCTTTAAATTTGTGGGTAGCCATTTGGATATATTGAATACATAATGATTTAATTTTCCAAACAGATTATGATCCTGGGTCACTGATGTAGCCAAATCATCGTCAGTATCAACACCTGATTGATATTCATAGCCTAATGATTGTCCTCTCATCTCCTTGTGCGCCTTTGGTGTCATCATCATAAATTGTATGTAGCTTGCATAGTTTGATAGACTATTGCTAGTGCTCACCAATGTTCCATTAATAAATATATTAATTTATTTGAATAGATTGTGTAGAATACAGTTTTCATAGGATAGACCCTCTCCAGCATTTGGAGTTGTATTATATGTTTTTTTCTTCACCAAAACATTTAAATTAATGAATTTTGACGACAAATAAACGAAATAATCTTCATTGGAAAATATTTGAAAGTGTATATTTTCCGAGAGTGGTAGTTGGGGATGAAATTGTTCATGGTAGCTATACTTGACACTGACATGAACATTTTCAGCATTGAAAAGATTCAATGAGGAACTGATTAATGTATATGATTTCTAGTGGGGGAGATAAGTCATCTTAAAAGAAGAAATCCTTCTGTGATCTAACAATCATTTTCTTTTTTTTCTTCTCATTTGTATTCATTTTTTTATTCCTCAGAGTACTTGTTGATGTGCTTTGCTTCCTGCCTCGGTAGGGGCTGATGAGTAAATTATGCGATCACCGCCTTCCCCATTCAATCCCTCCCGAGTTTTTCGACATTTTAATTGTTTACTAACGACTCTTGCTGAAGATCTAACATTGTCTTTAACACTCTCCTTGAAATTCTTGGACGAACACCAGTACTGTATTGTTGAGGCCGAACAATTTAACGCATCAGGTCATAGATATATTCTAGCAAGGTGTAGTGATGACTGAACTGGAAAAGCACAACAGATGTAGAACAAAAGCCAGACCGTGTAGTATACATCTTGGAAAAGTAAAATAAATTGCAACTTCGACGTGTACTCAGAGCACCAACATAGCAATCAATATCTGGAAATACAAATGGAATTCTTCTATTGTTCATTTTAGGTTATTGTGCCGTCGTCGTTGATATTGGGTTAAAAATGGCTGTCAATCGTTGCTAGGCTTTTTGTTATTGCTAGAAGATCACCCAATTCACTTCTTAGTGTTAACTGGCAGAGTTCCAAATATGAATTGTTTATAGAAACATACTGAAGATGCTTTATATTATAGTGATGAACAAGTTCATGAGTTGTTTTTTGTTCAAGAACATGTAGAAGGGGGACATTTTAAGTACCGACTCTCGACATTTCAGCAAAGGCTGCAGAGAGAAATATACAAAAGTGCGAGGAGAAACCACGTAGACAATCAGCAAAAAGAACTTGGTCCATCCTGTAAACAGAACCAACATTTCTTCCTTTGATTATATTATGTTTAAAGGCAAGAAAATCTCTCAAATAGTTATTGAGAATAATTGTTTCAGTGTCAACAGGTGACCTAATGTATATCCTATCATGTTCCAATCAATAATTAAAATGAAATATACCATTCGGGCGATATGAGATTTTTCTGTTGATTGTAAGACACAAATCCCTCATATTATCATATTCAATATATTTCAATTTGACATGTGGATAGTCACTAGGTTTAAGTGCTTCAACCCATTCATAGTCGGCAGAGCCCAACCCGTTCATAGTCCAATCGAATGGTATAACGTTTATATTATACACACAATCCTTTCTCAGGACGTCATGGGTATTTTTGAGAATACAGTCGACGAAAGTCACTTCATCTGAACCGTCAAATGTGATGGTGGGGTAGAGTTTTGTCCAAAAATCAGTTTTCCTATTCAAGTCAGTGTAGAGAGGATCGGATTCATTTGACATGAAAGTCACATAAAAATCATTGATCATTTTCAATATATTCAAAACCTATACAAGAATCAAAATCAGAGTTGTATCCTAGCCACCGAACAAGTAGCTGTTTCTTACCCCTGCGATTACGTCTCTTTAATATCTTTTCAATTTGATAGATTTCACTAGCATTTTTAACTTTTTGCAGTTCATAGTCATAAAAGCCACCGATAATCTCTTCATCTTTGGTATCGCGCAGGCGAAAAGTTATGGGTTTAGTGTCTAGGATTTTTGCCACTTTAAAAAGTTCGGTGGACCACAAGTAATTCCCCTTTTCCAAAAACATTAGTTGTTCTATTAATTCGAACAGTATCACCAACATTGAATTTATTTTTCTTATTCTTGACTTTTGAATCATTGGAATATTGTCTAAGAAAGGTGTCAATTGTATCACGATCAGAATAAGTAACTTTCGTTGGTTTAGAGATGTGCATTGATCGATGAAGTCGTGGATTATAATTCAACATAATTTTATCTAAATAACGAATAAAAGTTAGTGGATTTTCAGAGTACAAAATTTTTAAATCAAAATCCCGATATTTTATATCAATCATTTGGCCAATGCAACCGTTATACTGCTGTGACTATGATATAGCAGTATACTATATTTATCAATAAAACTTTCAACAGGAGGATTAACGATTTCAATAACGATATAATTTTTAATTTTTTATATGACTCATTCTATTGACTACTTTCTATGGCATTAGCAAATTCAACAACTCTCTTTTATATCAATATAATTTAATATTCTTAGCGACTAAAAACACTGATTGCATTTAGAATGTAATTATACTGTGTATTGTGACGTCTTTGAAGCTCATCAAGAGTCAGTATATCTGCTTGCATTATATGCAATGGGTAAAAGGCTTTAATTTTCCGATATTGATTGGCACGAAGTCTATGATTTCTATGCAGAGTGTAACTTGGTTCATTTTGTAGATAGTATCGTACAATTTTAGGGTGAACACCCATGACTTTGGAAAGAGATGAGGTAGAACTTAAACTCCCCGCCTCGCCAATATTTTCATAAACACATATCAAAACTTCAGCAGTTTTGAGCGTAAATATGTAGTGTAACGTCCGCTCCCCTTTTGCATACTGGCTGGTGGTGGCGGTGATATTGACTTGATGCGTCTTCGCTTTTGTCTAGCTATCAGTGGTGTGCTAGTATTTTCCAAAATTGATTTAAAATCTTCTTCTTCTTCAAGTTCATCTTTTAATGGTGTCATTGTTGACGATGACGATGCATGTTCATTTAATTTTTTTAGAATTTGTCTGTTGCCAATAAGAATTTTGGGGAAGTTTAATGTATTTAGAAAGTTATATAGACGAGTGTCAAATGATAATAGTCCTTTACGATTTGTGACCATGTCATACATTAAATCAAGTAGATTATAGCTCTTGCCCTGAATTATAATCCCTTCCCCATTGCTCTCAACTTGAATTTGACTACTTTCCAAGAGATAGATTAGGAGTCGTTTTCTTTGTTCACGATATGAGAGGGGCATTAGATTTCCAATTTTCAATACAATTGTATCCAATTCCTCCTCCTTCTTTAATTGTGTTCCAGCAGCAGCAGCAGTAGATTCTTGAGGAGATGACTCTTTTTTGGGATCGATAACCGTGGGATTCGATCGATAGGACCTGTGTTTGTCCACTCGGTGAAGTGCACTTTGAAGTAAAAGCAGTTTTTTATCATCCTCAACAGTTTTATTGTCAAGTAATTTACTCAGATTGTCCTCAAAATGTTCGACGGGTGAGTAATCGAGTTCTATTGGAGTCACTTTCTAGGATTTTGCCATTCTCTAGAAATAAATGTCTACAGGTCCTGCAATTATTGGCAGTAAAAGTGTGAAAAAGCTACCGCCTGCCTGAAGAAGTCGTTTGCTTTTTATATTATTTAATTTATTTTTATATGCCCATGTACGTCAAATGATTTTTGTTTTCATTTTGATTATATAATTATTGCAGTTTAAAAAAAAACTCTGTCAAAATTAAAAAAAATTAAGATATTAGATTAATGAAATAATTGTAAATACTATATTTTAGCAATGCTTTTCCAAGCGTAAGTTTTGAGGTGCTCTTAGCTGAAAAAAAGTACTGATTTTCATGTGTTTTCATTAGTCTTATGGTTGCGACTAATAATTTTTTTTAGTGTTCACAGGGAGACACACTGTAATTTCATGGTCGAAAATATCTGTGACTACATGCGGATCCTCAGATGTATTTTGATTAAGATCCAATAAGATATAACCGTAGGGTTTATTAGTTGCCGGATTGTATGCTGAGAGCTGAAATTTAGGGGCACCTGGATGGATTTGTTTATTGAGGGTTATTAGCGAGCTAGAATCACGAACAACTCTGTAAATGCTATAGTAGGTGCAGTTCAAAGCAAGTGTTCGCATACATTTGCTCTGATGAAAAAGATTGTGTAGAACCAGAGTAACGGAAATCTGTTCATGATGAGAGCGAACAGTGAACAATTGCAACATTTGCTGAGACCATTGTTCAATTTATTCAGCCAGATTGTCAATGATCAGCCAAGAGTGTGGTTCAATAAGGCTGAAATCATAAAGTACTTGTATGAATTTTATCTGCACCAATCCCATGGCGAAAGCAATTGCTTTTATTTTATCGTATGGTTCCTGCCAAATACTATAGCAATAGAAAATTTTTTTCGGCTTTTCCTCAAACATTTTATCACAATTTTTAATTATTTTAGTTAAGAGTGTTGTTTTGCCCGACATTCAGGACTCATACAGAAAAGATCTGAATGGGGTTTTAAATTGATACATGTTCCTTTCAGCAGTTCACCTGGACAACTAACTGTAGACCCTAATTGTCTAATGAATAAATAATTTCCCTACTACTACTCTGTTCTTCAAGAAGACGAAAAGACAATAATATTTTCTTTTATTATATACATAAAAAGTAACACTACATTGAAAAAAATACACCTTTTTAAATTTATTCATAATAAAATACAACATTTACATGGGTACACAGAGAAAAAACACTTTTTTTGTTTATTTATAGAGAAAAAAATACAACATTAAATGAGAGAATACTTGAAAAAAATATCACTTTTTTTTTAATGAAACATTTACAAAAAAAAATCTGCTCTAAGTCAAAAAGATAACTTTGATATTGTGGCGGTGCGCCCCCCGCTGTCGGCGGCTGCCCCCCCCCCCCGGCCGCGAGGCCCCCTCCCTCAAAGGTTTTTAGGAAATCATTTACAGGACTTTATTTAAACCGAGAATTTCCCTATGGGCAACACACTCAGCCCGGTCTGAAATTAAATAGTGACCAAGGGGGATAGTCAAACCATCTTGACAAACATAGACCTTGTCGGAAATGGTACTCATGACAATTTAGTCTACATATACATTGCAGTTTTTGCAGTTCAGGGAACAAATTAACAACAATTTGGATCCCGGGA
Organism: Artemia sp. Qi Xiang Cuo; assembly: GCF_049724085.1. Taxonomy (NCBI): domain Eukaryota; kingdom Metazoa; phylum Arthropoda; class Branchiopoda; order Anostraca; family Artemiidae; genus Artemia; species Artemia sp. Qi Xiang Cuo. The sequence continues at coordinate 27,867,392 of NC_142811.1, forward strand.
TTTTATTTTCAGTAACACAATTCCTATAAATTCCCATGTCAAGATTCTTATCCATATAGCGCGTGGGTAATCTTTTGCAATGTTGCTTGATTTCTTTATCGTGTGTTCGTATAAAGTATAACGTCGAACCCGCAAGCATGCCACAGGAAATCAAGTCGCTTCCAGTGTATGCATTATAAAACAAAATCTGAGTTGGTGCCTGACGTTTTAATATCTCAGAGTAAAGATCACCTCAATTGGTGTAGTCAATACGTGAGATGACAATTTCAACGTCGCCAAATCATCAATTAGATTCGGAGTTTTAACTTTTCACAGTAGAGAATCCATTTCACCGTCGCAGACCTCTACTTGCCCATTTTCAGGCCACTGTACCCTAGCCACATTCTAGTAAAATACCAAAATGAGCTTTATTGAGATCTTCAAGATAGCACTGCCTGCAGCAACTTTTTTATTCAAGACAATGTATCTTTTTTACATCTTTAAAAGTATCATGTCCTGAACAATGATTGTAAAGGAAGTGTAATTGTGATTGGCAATAATTCGAGCACATTGTTCAGGATCGGTCACAACGTCACAACGATTCCTATTGCAAATACTTTCACACATTTTGCCGAAAGCCGAATTCAAAATTACTTTATAAATTTTTTTTTAAGCTTTCGTTTGTGTAGCAGAACATTTGTTGACAAAAGTGTCTAGAAACATTTTTAACTAAGTTTATTGACTAAACTCGAGTGCTCGGTCAACCTTTGTGACGTTGGAACTGTTTTTGCAAATCAAATCTGACGCCAAATAATGTGCAGATATGTTTTTTTTCTGCAGAAGATCAGCGATGAGTTTTTGTTTTGAAGGTGTCCAATGCAATCCGTCCACCTCGACTAAACGCCTATTGCGAGGGCTCAAAGAGTCCTTAGTCACAGGTCTATTGATGCATGGGAAAACAAAATCCTTTACTGAATCGTGAAGCTCGACTGGTATCTCTCCATCAATTTCAAAAAACCATCCAACCGGGCCATTCTCCTCAACACTGTTAATGTTGGGGAAATGGGGAGCTTGAGGGTCATTGAGCCATTTATAGTCGCCGCAAGGTAGTGCATAATGGGACATGACCGAAAGGTAAAAAGAATTCATTTTTAGGAAAACTACAATCAATTTTTTCCCCGTCTTCTCTCCCGTTGGATCAGTTTCCAAGATAAGGTCCCCATGAAAAACAAAACCCCCCCTCATTGATCTTTCTATGAACAGGTGCTGATCAATGTCTGTAATTAGCCCAATTTTTTCCCCACTAATTTTTAGGATAAGGTCCATCACTAGATGAGGCGAAGAAAAATAATAGCCCAAATCAAGATTAAACTCCTCATAGATTTTATCCGTATCTTTACATATAATGTCTAACAGGGTTAACTCGTCACCCGACAAATACAGCTTGGAATAGTAAAACCAGTTTTTACACCCTCCTTCTGCCCAAACTTCCTTTACAAAACTGTATTCTTCGGGAGTGTAAGTAGGATCAGGTAGGCTGTCGTAAAACAAAAAAATTAAAGAAACATTTTCTATACCAAATTTGGAAATAAAACAATAATGGTCATAAGGATGTATGCCCTTGACCGCTAAGAAGTCATACAAATCATTTGGAAATTATTGCTTGAGAAGGGGTAAAGCATTTCAGTCGTTGTCGTTTTTCTGCACTTGAATTAATTTGCTCACAGATTTAGGGAAAAAACTGTAGGAATCTAAAAAGCAAATTTTTTTCGTGTACTCAATATCGGCTTCAGCAATTTTTCACATAAATTCCAAAACAAACAACTTTTCTGATGATTTAGGTATGAATTTGTACGTAAAGCTGTCTATCACCCATGCATCATCTATTTTTCCATTTCTTTGAAGATGCGCCAATGCAGGTAGCACATACTTTAGATCGTAGTTAGCATTATATATAAAAACAGGAAGAAAAAGTTGCTCTTTAATTTTTAAATTACATGACTTGTGAGCCCACCCTCGAAAGTTACTTTGTTCCGTTGAATTGGGGTCAATAAGGTGGTTGTGGTCCTGGACTGCGTCTTTTGGGGCAAGAGCACTCCTACATGCCCAGTAAAGCGTCTCCTTCTCTAGCGTCAGGTTCTCTGACTCTGACAATGCTATTGGACAGTTCGTATGACGTGCTCGATAACAATGCTCGCATGCGATTTTTTTAAAAAAACAAATAACTTTTCCATGCTTTCCTCTTAGTCAACAGTCAAATATACACCTTTTGAGTGCAATTTATTGTTGCAGTCACGACGGGCGGTTGCGTAACAAAACGCAACTAAATTGTGTTCCTTGACTATATATGCCATGGAAGGATTCGAGACGTCAATCAGTCTGGTTTAACAGTCTAAAGACACTTTATCGGCTTGTTGAGGATACTTTTGGAAAATTTTAAATTGTAAACTGTCTTTGCCTTCTGTCGGCATGTCAGTTCTTTGATTCCCATGAATTTTGCTATGGTTCATGTGGGCTGAGAATGTTCGCTCAGATCTAAATGGAGAAAGGCACATGGGGCAATAGAGACATTCTTCCTTCTTCACACCTTGAGATAGGAGTCAACTTATTGCCGCAACAGGGAAAAAATTGCCATAAGAACTCACATCAGTAGGAGGTTCGTAAAGAATCCATGCCCAATTTTTAACATTTTCTATCATCAGTGTCCTAACTGAATACAAAACTCCTTTTTTATTTGGTTTTTCCCCCCCTCTACAAATTCAGTGTCTTACTGGAGAACAGCCCCCCCCACTCCAAGATTTTAATTTTATTTCTCGAATATAGTTATTTATTTAAAGTACACCGGATAATTCCCTTCTTATAAGACAAAAATTGCGCTAGGTAATTTGTTTCCACCGTGACGAGCAAGATTGTCGAGATTTTTCACTCATGACTAATTTTTTAGTTTCTAATGGGCTGTTGTTAAAAACGCGTATTTAAAGCATTCTAGCCCCGTGTCAATACCAAAACCCTAAACCCCTCCTGTAGCTAACTACTCTGGATAGTAATTTATTTGTCAAGCAGCCCCTACCCCCCTTATCATACCGTTTTTTTTTAAATCTAATTATAGTAAAAGACCTTTGGTAAATGTCTATAATATTGGATCCACTAACCCTCTCATTAAATGTTTCCAAAGTTGAAATTAGTTTATTCACCCAGTTGAAAAAGTTGTCTTCAAATTCGTTTAGACCTGTGTAAAAAGTCTGGTTGCCTGTTGAAAAATGAAAATAAAAATAGCCCCGGATGTCTCCTTTTGTAAGTAAACTTTTTTATTAACCGATGGTTCAATTCTCCCTTGACTCCCCCATTTCTGAATCTGAATCTCAATTTTTCCTCGAATTCTGTTGATATAGCTATGGAGAACTTTCACAGGGTCAGTTAAAATAATGCTCGTATTTTCCTCAGGAAGGCTAAAATCTACCCTGTATGTTTGCAAATGACTTAGATCAGATTCTAACCAATAAAATTCACGCAATTCCGGGGACATAGCACTATTTTCAAGTCCTGTCCCTGTTTGTTCACTAATAGTAAAGTTGTCGTTAAAAGTGTCCCCGGAAGAATTAGGCCCAACAATTTGCATTGTTGTATCATTAAGTGGAATGGTGGAGGGTGAATCAGAATTGTCAATACCCCCGGTCTGTTCAACTGCAATGGTTGGAGGTGACATGAGGTCCCCTTGTAGATATTCCAAGGTGTTTGGGGACAATTGATCAAGCCAGCCTGTATTTTCCTGCGACGTAATTTCTTTACGAGGACCCGGTTCAGTTACACTAGTAACATTACCTAAATCTTCATGCATAAATACATCTACCAGGCCCAAATTCTTTATCAGATCAGTAACACAATTTAGGTTATCTAGGTTGGCTGTGTCACCAAAAATATCGTGAAGACAACTCCCTTGTTATTTCATATTATCTACAACTACGGCCGGCTCGTGTCTTGTCTCTATTTGAGGCGAGAGACTTGGCCCAACAAAGTCCAATGTTTTATCATACAATATCAGTTATATTTCATTGATCTGCAGAAAAAAGGTTTTAATTTCCATACGAAATAACCATTATTTTTATAAAGCTAATGAACTCTTTTAATTTTTTCATTGTCGATGTGCTACCACCTGAACACACACACACATACGCACACACACACACACACACTCACACAAACACACACACACACACACACACACGCACACGCTCACACACACACACAGAGACGATACACACAGAGAGAGAAGACACACGCACAGAGACGGCTCACACAGACACACACAAACACACACATACACACACACACACACACATACACACACACACACACAAACTCAAACAAAAAGACACACACACAATAACACAAACACACAAACACACACACACACACTCTAACCCAGCCAATCTCTCTCACTCACTCACACTCACTAACACACACACAAACACACACACACACACACACACACACACATACAAAAACATCGCAACGTTTGACTAATAGCAATAAAATAAATAAAAAAAGTCAACCGAATATTTGTCTTACTACCCCATTTAAAAAAAAGAACTTGATTCTTTTTCCTACAAATCTAGCCGTCCGTAAGAAATAGTGATCAGACTAGAAGCAGATTCCTTTTCCTACAAATCTACTCTCCCCCCCTTTTTTTTTTGCCCCACCCCTACACACCCTTTTTTTTCTTCAATAATTACCCCCCTTTAGTAAAAACACACACGCGCATACAAGTAGCTGATTATAAATTGTTAGCCGAACAAACGATGATCGTTTAATTTTGCTTAAATTAAGACTTCAAATTTCACGAGAAGTTCCTTATTTCATTGAAGAATACACGGAGCAAAGGCAAGTTTTGTTACACCTTGAAGGAATCTGCATTTGATTAGGCTAAGAGGCGCGTGCTGACCCGTTTTTTTTCTTAACTTTAGTACATGAACGTCATCTCTGAGTCGAATGTAAAAGTTAAATTATCAGCAACTTGTTTAAAAAGGGAATTTGTAAAACGAAATGGTGAGTGCGCTATAAAGTTGAAAGCTATCTGATAAATGGCGCTTACTCTGAGTCGAATGTAAAAGTTAAATTATCAGCAACTTGTTTAAAAAGGGAATTTGTAAAACCAAATTGTGAGTGCGCTATAAAGTTAAAAGATATCTGATAAATGACGCTTACCATAGAAGTTGCAGTTAGCTCGTTACAAAGTGGCACTGGTGCATATCGAATAACTCTTTCTCTCATCGAATTCTGTGCAGAGTTGACACTGTCATGAGAGGGCCCTGGTTGGTCCAGAGAACTTGTAATGGATGGTCTTGCAGTTTGCAGTGATGTGTTATCACCCCATCTTGGTCTCTTTTCGGAGGGAGGGCAAGAATCCAGCTCAACATCCTTAAAAAAAAGAAGAAAAATTTAGTAATGAAATAATAAGCCCTCTAAAGTTTATTCTGATGTTTGTAGCACTTTAGAAATATTTAAAAAGCTTTTAAAATAACATTTTTTAATATTTTTAATTGTGAGGGAAGGGACGGAGGGAAGGGAGATGTTAATAAAACATCCATCCATAATATAATTTGACCTATAACGTCAATTCTGATGTTTGTAGTGCTCTATGTCTTAAAGCTTTACAAATATTTAAAAATGCTTTTAAAATAAAATTTTTTGAAAATTTTGAGTTTTGGAGGGAAGGGGGATCTTAAAACCCTCTTCCCGTGATATAATTTGACCTATAAAGTCGATTTTGAAACTTGTAGTGCTCAATCTATTAGTGCTTTTAGAACGCCTGCTACTTTTTTTACAAATCAATATTTTTTCTGCTCAAATGTTCATTCGCGTACATACATTCATCGTACTGAACAGCCTTGGGTGTCCTAGTATGCTACCTAGACATGAATATGCTAAATAAATACGTCTTTCAAAATTTCACTTTGATGAAGGACAAAGGTTGCAGAAACAGTTTTTCAATTCATGACAATGAACCAAGATTTTACCTGCTAAGCTTTGGAAATTACTATATTGTTAAAAGGATTACGCGAAAATTCACAAATTGAACGAAATAACTAAAACTAAAGAATTATGACCGTAATTCAACAATTGAGGGGGGGGTGGGTTTTTGTTTTACATAATAGAAAAAAACATACTTAGCTTTCTATATAGAATATAATCGTTATATCTTAATATTTTGTATTTTTGGTAGTAAGGGGGCTAATTCCCCTCTGAAATTTCAATTTACGAATAAACAATGTTTTTTTTTTAGCATTTTAAAAAGAGATATCTTCACCAAACTTTGAGATTCTAACAACATTAGAACTTTAGTGTATATAGCAAGATATTGAGGAGGGAGGCGACCTTTCATATCTGCCGAAACTAATATGCAAATTCTATTTTAATTTTTCATATACAATGAAACAAAATCAAAGTGAACATGCCTCTCTTTTTTTGAATATTTACTAAAATTGAAATACATGGATCGTTTAATATTTAAAAGAAGGAAGCTTTTTAAAAGAGGTAACAACACGGTGAAAAATAAAAGTGTGAGGAAGGTAATTCTTCCTTAACTTAATGACGAGACAATTTCTTTTTATTATAATAATGATAAAATTTTACTCACCAGAAGCTGCTTAGAATTTTCCATATCTATGTATATTACCGCAAAAATATCGATACTAATATGTTGAATGAACTATTAAAACTGTTGAAAATCCTAATTTGAAACCTGAATATATACAAAAATAATTGAATCTATGAACATCGACACAAGATACGCTGGTTTTTTAATACAGGTTTATCACTAAAAAAGACATATATATCATGAACTAGAAATCTGGTAAATTGTGTCAGAAAAACTTGTCCTTCATAACACGTTATGCAAGGTCCAGAATAATATAGGAAGGAACATAAAGTAGTAGAAGTATAATGCCATCTGAGGGAGCTCTAAATCTCTTTGAAAAGGTGTATACAAGGTCCAAAATAGCACAGAAAGGAATCTCTTTGAAACGGCGTATACAAGGTCCAGAATAACATTGAAATTGCTATACCTTCACGCAAAGTATAAGGTTGATTACTACTTACATTAACATAATAATAGAATTTAATACTTGGAAAAACAGTAATTGAAAAAAAAAACAAAAAAGACTTAAAACTTGGAAAAAATACTGAAATGAAACATTACATTTACTTTATACTGAGATTTTTTTTTTTTTTTTTTTTTTTTTTTTTTTGTTAACAAAATTTCCAGATACCTCGCTATTCTTCTGTAATTTTTTAGTGGCCATACCTAGAAAGAATTGTTTTCTGACTTCAACCTGTTCAAATACTTAACTTCCCCCCCTTATGTGCAAATATATAGCGCAAACTATACATTTCCCATTCATTCTATCACTTGTCTTTGTCTTGTCTCGTGCTAAGCTGAAAAAAACTAACGAAGAAAATGGTTTGTTCTCGAGTTTTACACAGCGTAAACTTGAGTGAGTTGCCCATAATACACAAGTACCAAAACTCCTTTCCCCTACGGAAATAAAAAAAATTAACTCAAATAAAATCTCAAATTTGGAAAGCCTTCTTTTCCACACGGGGGGGGGGTATTTTCCGGGGGGTATATACCAGGGGAGTAAAGTATTTGGACAGTTTTAAGTGAGAAAATAATTCTTTCTAGGTATATAGCCACTAGAAAATTACAGAAGAATAGCGAGGTATCTGTGAATTTTGTAAACTAAAAAAAAAATAATTCCAGTATAAAGTAAATATAATGTTTCATTTAAGTGTTTTTTCCAAGTGTTAAATGGTTTTTTTTCAATGACCGTTTTTCCAAGTATTATGTACTATTATTAGGTTAATGTAGTGTTTTATTTAAGTGTTTTATGATGATCACTGATCAAAGTTTATGTTATTTGTGCATTTAATTTATTTTATTAAATTAAAAACAAGTTTTTTCAACTGAAAGTAAGGAGCAACATTAATACTTAAAACGAACAGAAATTATTACGCATGTAAGGGGATTTGCCCCCTAGTCATTACCTCGCTCTTTAGGCCAAAGTTCGAATTTTGTTCAAATTACAAACCCCTGAATTACAAAGGGCGTTTAATTAGAATAGATAGCTCTTTTGGAAGTACTAAAAAAAAACTTTAGCAGCGAGGTATTGACTAGGGGGCGAACCACCACATATACAGAATAATTTATGTTCGTTTTAAGTTTCAATGCTGCTCCTTACTTTCAGCTGAAAAAACTTGTTTTTTTATTTAATTTCTGATCTTTTTTTCAATAATGCTGGGAAATCTGGCACCCTCTTTATAGAAATGTCCCTTCTCCAATGACAACACTCTCCATGGAAATATCCTCCAACGTAAACCTCTCCTCCAACCCCCCCCCCCACAAGAAAAGATCCTTCATGAAAACATGTGTATACTTCCCAATAACCAATACTATAATGGGCAAAGTTCATAACATGCAGCCCTTCCCCCGGGACCTCTGGGGGATAAAGTCATCCTCATAGACATATTTATAAAATTTTCTGCGGTAAGATGTCGGCGGCGCGTTGCCGGCGCGATTATTGCTGACCGCAAACATTAATGTTTTCATCGGTCTTTCTCAAATTACAGCTTAAATTTACAAATTTACTTTCTCTACTCATTGATAGTACACTTTCATAGGATACTCCACCGAGTAGCTACTGGCAGCAACCAAACTGTCATATTCTTGCAAAAGTCTCTCACCTCCCTTTACACTCCCTTTTGTATTTTTTTCAAAAATTAAAAAATAATTAACTTTTTCACATCCCTGCTTTCAATAAAAAATTCAAGATATTATCATTTAAATATAATACTTCCCTAACCCCCCCCCTTCTGGATACCACCTTGATAGGATACCATATCTGATTTAAATTAAAAGAAATACTTAACTTTTTGGCATCCCTGATTTAAAAAAAATAAATTTGAGATATTATCATTTAAATATAATACCTTCCTAGCCCCCCTCCCTCTGGATACCACCTTTATAGAATACTGTCTCAACTTTAAATCAAAAATAAATTTTTGGCATCCCTGCTTTCAATAAAAAAAAATTGAAGTTACTATCACTTAAATATAATAACTCCCTATCCCCCCCGCTGGAGACCATCTTGAAAGGATACCGTCTTTGCTTTAAATTAAAAAAAATTAACTTATTAGCATCCCTGCTTTAAAAAAAATCGAGGTATTATCATTTAAATCTATTTAGATCCCTATCCCCCCCCTCCCCCTCTCGCTACCCCACGTTTAGGCTAACGGCTCGGTATTAAATTAAAAAAAATAAGTAACTTTTTTTCATCCCTGCTCTCAGTACAAAAATCGAGATATTATCATTTAAGTGTGATACCTCCCTACCCCCTCCCCCTTCTGGATACCACCTTTATAGGATACCTTCTCAGATTTAAATTTAAAAATTAATTTACTTAATAATTAACTAGGTGACTGACTATATGCTTCAAACAAACACGAGGAATAACGTTACACAGCTTAGGGTTCATTGAAAAAAAAATGTGGGTATGAGTAAAGGGGTACAATGATAACAACAAATATGTCGAAATTATTCAGATATACCTCAAATTATTGGAAAATTGAGTCATAGATTCGCCGCGGGATACAATAAGATCCAAAGAATCTAATTAAAAGGGAGCACACACAAAAGCCAAATTAGGCCAGTAGCCTATGAGAAATTACAGAATACCCAAGACAATGAACAAGTCTCAATGGGGGCCCTGGGTCTATCAAAATATTTCAATGGTTTCCCAGGGAATTTGGTATCATTTTCTTCCGTCTCCACTTCAAATGAAAAAAAAAATATCTTTTTGGCATCCCTGCTTCCAATAAAAAAAAAAAATTAGGTATTAGCATTTCAAAATGATAGCCCCCAAAATTATCAAAATGATAATTGTAAATTATTGCCTACAATTATCAAAATGATAATTGTAAATTATTGCCTATAGGCAATAATTTACAATTTTCTTATAAATCCTTTTTTGGGGTAACTTCTGTTTCAATCTTTAGTTCCCCAACCTTGTAAATAGCTTAGTCTATGGCTAAATTTTGTCTCAATAGAAGGGTTTTTGTCTTGGGGGGGGGGGAAATTTTTGAGAAGAAAGATTGTATTTTATTCAATCTATCAGGCGTTCAACAATTGTGTATTAAACATTAAGAAAATCTTATCTAAAAACAGTAAAAGAAAGAAAAATTCTGCAAACTTACGATTCAGCCTTAGAAACAATCTGCCGACTATCAATTTCAAAATCTAACTGAAGCTGTATAGTAGTGAGTGCATTCTATTCAACTTAAAAATAAAATTCTTGACTACAAATGATATAAGAAATAGCAATTGGGAAACTGCATTCGAAATGATTTAATCTCATGTCATAAAGACGATACTTTTTTGTCAATATATGAAGAACTGTGTATATTGCAATTGCAGCTGTCTGGTTTTTATGCAAAGTAACAAAAGAGACGAAAATTAACGAAAAAGAGAGTAGTGAAGAATTATGGTATGCAAAGTAATATTTGTCAGGGAAAGTCACTGGTGATAAATCGCTAGGGGTGGCACCGTGATTGCGTGATTTTTGGGGATTCGGCGAACCAGTTTTTTTTTCGGGGTGACGCATAGGTTTTTAGGGAAATACCGGAAAATGCTCTGCCGGTGGCGGCGCGCCTGAAGCGCACCGGCGTTGTAGCGACACTTCGGTGGCGGTCAACCGGACCTCTCGTTGGTGGCGTTCCATCGATCCACCAGCCCGGCGCCGGGGTCTAAATAAAACCCAAAACGACCAGAAATTTTATAAACAATCATAGCAAAAAAACATACAACAGGTACTAATATAAATGAATAAATAAATCTTAAAATGATTAAAGCTTAAATTGAATATGCAACTCAAGCTTAAAAAAAGAAGAAAAATATTTTGCTATTGAAGTATAGATGAAACTCAAAACGAAAAGAAATTAAATAAACAATCATAGCAAACAAACATACAATAGGTACTAATATAAATGAATAAATAAATATTAGAACGATTGAAACTTAAATTGAATATGCAAATCGAGCTTGAGACGAAAAAAATTACTACAAACAAGATTTTGGGCTTTGCCTCCTTCTCTTACAGTAAAAGTCTAAAACCTAATGAGTCATTGGCGCTTTACTGAAAACGAATTACATTACAAATATTTTCTATAGTACTTATTACAACATAGAAAATAAACATAAAAATTGTAGTGAAATTTAATTTGAACTTTCAGTAATTAATATTATTATACATCAAATATTCAGTTTAATTTTATTAGTTCTTTCCAAGACTGTTCAAGACAAATATAACTTCACTACAAACAAGAGTTTGGATAGTGCCTACTTCCCTATCTGTAAAGTCTAAAGCCTACAATTTAAAAGGGCAAATATGAATAATAATGTTTAAATAGAACACCGTTTTATTTTTATTACTCTCTTAAATGGGAAGTTAAATCACGTTTACAGCTGCGATCTTTTCTAATTGTCTTGTAAGAAAAGGAGAGACAGGAAGGAGGAATGTAATAAAGAAAAGAATAAAAAGGAAAAGAGATGAAATAAGAATCCTGAATCAGCTAGAAACGGTAATTTTTTGTGACCTATCTGCGTTTTTTTCTTTTTTCTTTTTTTTTGGTTACGGTTTAAGACTTATAAGAAAATTGATTGATGATTTTGTAACACTATATTTTGTTAAATACAATAGCACAAACATGTGGCAATTTTCTGTAAAATGAGCCCTTAAACAGCTCTCTTCCAGTGCCCTACTGGCCGTAAGTGAAAAAAAAATGACAATAATGGACAAAAGTGCTTCCCATGCAAAAAATTTATTTTCCTTGTTGTTCAAGCCAAGGGACTGTAAGTTTTCTGTATAGGCTTTTCAGCCATGGCAATTCCAGTGGTGTACATTTTGTTTCGATCCGTTTCAGGCTATTTTCTGAAAATTTCACTAATTTGATTTTAATAATATTTTACTAATAAAACTAATCCGCTAAGACTAATTCCTTAATCAAATACAAATGGCAATTTTTTGTCACTAGCCAGTTTTTTTAAACACATTTCCAATTTTATGTTACCATGGGCCGTGATTCGTCCCTTAATAGGTTGCAACTACCGCAAAAGCCATACTATATATTTATTGATAGGTTGTCATTTTTAGAAGTTCCTAATAAAAATTAATAGTCAAGAGACTTTCAAAAACGATTTGAGCTATCCTGAAAGGATGGGCTTGCTAGGCCGTCCCAACCCCAGGCAAAAAAAAACCTATGTGATAGTAAAAAGCCAGCAATTATCCTTAATAACCTAAAATGAAGCATGTAGGCACGGGGGAGACTTTGGAGACTCTTAAAGTTTTGTTAATTACTTATTTTTTGTGTAGTTTACCTTTTTGGGGGGGATTTTTGACCCCCTCAACCCCCCAAAATAAGCTATTGCTTCCATACTCGTCTAAAGGTATTTTGCAGTGTTAGCCACTTTAAGGAAATTTTTGTTTCTTCTCCCTAAAAGAGAAGTTGAAGTGGGGTCTTTGTTTCCGACTGTGGATCTATGCTGACAGGAAAAATTAAGATGCAGTTCACGTTGCCTATTTCCCTTAAGCTCCGCTTCTCTTTCGCAATTGCCTGCTTTGAGTGATAGGAGCAAATCCATGTATAAAGACTGAAAGAACGCCACATTTTTCTCAGTAACACTTGTTGGATCGGAAGAAAAAACCTTGGAATAGTAAAAACAGGAAAGAAATAGTGAATAGGTAAAGAGCTAATTGAAGACTATTTAATATATATATATATATATATATATATATCCCCCACCCTGAACAACAAGGAAAATCCCTTTTTTGCATGGGTAGCACTGGTCTGTCCCCGTTTTTTTTTTCTCCAGGGCTAGCGGTTTACCAGAAAACCATAGAGAAATGCTTAATGACTCATTTAAAAGCTATTTTTCTTATCTACGTGCTTTTTATAAATTCTATCATCTGCAAGTGCCAAATGGCACTAAAAATGGCAGTATTGATGTCATATCTCAAGTGGAAAAGCTAGGGGCTAGTGGGCGGCCAGAACTTCTTAGAGAGGTGTTTAATGGCTGATTTGAAAGCTATTGCTCATATCTACGTGCTTTTAATCAGCTAGGCCATCCGTAAGTGCAAAATAGCACAAAAAACGGCAATTTTGGTGCCATGTCTCAAGTGGAAAAGCTAGGGGTAGTGGGCTACCAGTACTTTTTAGAGTGACGTTTAATGGCTCATTCGAAAGCTATTGCTCATATCTACGTGATGATTATCAATTTACCACCCGTAAGTGTTATATATCACTAAAAACGATACTTTTGATGTCATTTCTTAAGTATTAAAGCTTGGAAGTATAAAACGAAATCATCATTGTAATAATTATGGTCCAAAACCCGTAACTGGAGGTTTGCAAGAACCCCTCTCGTATGTTCCTCCTCCAAGCCCCCTTAACAAGCTACGCAATTAAGGTACTAGCACTAATATATCAAATCACATTATTAGAGGCGTGGTTATGTTGGGAAAGCGTTCGTCTTCTAAATAGAATGCCTAGCGGTTGATTCCTGCTTGGGTGTTTTTTTTTTTTTCAATTGTGGTTTTCTCCCTTCTATACAATCATTTCCAGATAATTTCACTGTTTTTGTAAATGTGATGCATTAATTTTTAAAGCCTGTCCCAGGAAGGTATTTGGTCAAGCATTTTGATTCTAAAGGGAATAGAGGTCATCCAGTTCATGGTTTGTAACGACATTCTGAGTAGATCTCTAAATCCATACCCTAACGAATGGCGTAATTTTGTCAAAATCCTGTGGAGGGGGGTCAAAATTGGAGAATCAAGTGAAAATGACAGAGAAACTGAAAAACTAGCCGTATGGTAATAAAAAACGTAAAAATGTACTAAAGATAACTGACCTGTTTCAGTGGGTGCCTGATATATCCAGGCTTATTTTAGTTTTGACAGCAATTTCGGAGAAATTAAATTTCAGCTGGGAGGGGAAGGGTTTCAAGCTGGGGCCTACAGGAAAACTGAGGTCTGGGAGGCGGAGTTGCCCCCTCTGCTCCATAGCAAATTATGCCCCTGATCCTAATCCCTTGCCACTAAGTGTCTGGAGAAGTGTAGGCATGTGGTTCTGGAGCCACTCAAAGTTGTATATTAAAAGCAGGATTACTTATTGTTATACTTACTTATTCAAATTAATTACTTGACAATTCCATCGAAATATTCTCTCCATACGTATGAGTGTGCATCCAAAGAGGAAGAAAGACAAATGAAAACAGTTCTGGAGAATTCAGGTAATTCTTCCCAAAATTTTTGAATTGAAAAGAAACTTAGTTTGTAATACCATTTATCGTACCTACGCAAGAAACTATCTTTTTTCAAATTTCCATTCAATCCTGAGCAATAAGTGGATTTTTATTTAGGGACAGGTCAAATAAATCATCAAGCCTACAGGCACATTTCTGTTGAACTAGCTAAATTCTCCGCAAGTATGTCTATATACAAGCCTGTCCACTCAGTTAACCTTTTGCGTTGAAGCTACTCGCCTGGACCTACTTGCTTAAGTGTGACTAAATTTAGTTTTTTAAAATCAAAAAATTAAATATCTATTTCTTCTTTTTTAAAATCTTTTTAACAAAAAAAACGACAGTACCGTATGTTTTAATTTTTTTTTTCCCCCTCTAAACTAATTTTTTCCTTCAATTTTTGTTGAAGCTCCTTTCTAAGGGTTGAGGTGTCTTAACTCCCCTTGATTGGAGGGGATTTAAAATTATATATAAAAAAAAGTTTTCAACTGAAACTAAGAACTAACATTAAAACTTAAAACGAACAGAAATTATTCCGCATAAATAGAAAAGGTCAAATCAGTGTTGTTTCTAAATTAAATTTTTATAAAAAACGAGCATAAATTAATTTAAAAAAACATAAGTTTTTCCGAGGGAAGTAAAGAGCGAAGTTGAAACCTAAAACGAACAAAAATTATTGCTTCACAGCCTATCTAACATATATCAATAAAACTAATGCAAATAAATCAACAGGTGATATTTCCTTGTGTTTGTAGAATTATAGAAAACTAGCGCTTTACTGAAAACACAAAAATTTGTCTGAGAAGAAGTGTTTTAAGGTTAATCACTTAACCTTAAAACAAAGAGGATTGCTATCAATGGCTAAATGAAACTTCAAATATCAAATTTCTTTCGGAATTATGTGGGCTAGAAAATTTCAGGTAATATGGAGGACCTTATTGTCAAAATTGTGGGAGATGCAGTACGGTGATGAATCTTCAAAGGACAAACCCCAGACATATTAGCCAAAAAGTTAAAAATCTCGTTTTAAAAAAATAATAAAGAATTAAGCACGTGCACTGTTTTCTTAATTGTAGCAGTGGTGAATTGCGTTTCCATAGAGTGCCTCCATCATCATTGGAAAAAAAAACTTTTTTGAAGCTTATTTATTGTATTAATTTATTACTTTTTAATTAAAAAAAAAGTATTCTAAAACAGTCAAAAACTAAATGTCCATTATGGTCACTAATCTTGGGAACTCCCTTTAGTTTGACACTTGCTTACTAAATACAGCAATATACAAATGTGTATATCGTAACTGACAAGGAGAAAAAATGGATTCAAAAATTTCCACTGCCGGAAAAAAAATGAAAATTATTCCCAGATTGCGTTGTTTTTGTGACATAGAAACGCCGCGAATCTATGTAAATCTGTGTTTAGTGTCTAAACAAGCCAGTGTTTCTAGGATCCAGCATATTGAATTGTGTCATACTCGAGCCAATTATCGAGCCAAATGAAACCGGAGGAGAAACTAACCGTAAAAGGCCTAAGGACTCAAACACTTGTTCTAGTTTTAGAAGCATATTATCTCTTGTGCATTAATTTAACCAGCCATGCTTTAGATTAAGTCTCAATAGAAAAGCCTGAGTCTCTAAGCATACAATAATGGTATGGGTCTACAAAACGGGGTAATAGGGAATACGGTATTAATGATAGAGATATCACAGAGAAAGCTCTATAGTGGAGTTTGAATACCTTCATTTTATCTCTGATTGAGTCTGAAAAAGAAATTTGAACCACGATCAAACGCCAATATAATAATATCTGAAAGAAAAAACGTTTAATATCTTTCGTTCACTAGTGAGCCTAGCTCTGGAAATTAAAATCGAATGTGTCTCCCATCACACAGTTGTGCTGGCAACTAATATAAATTCATTTTCAAAGGCAAATGTAATTTTAGTAGCAGCAGTTTCCCCCGAATATTCCCCTTAGTGATTTCCCTTGGATTTCATCAGAAAAGTATATTCTACAGAAATTGATGTAACAAATCATTTAAAACTATGAATTTAGAATTTCAAAAGCACAGTATTGATCTGTTGTCAGTATTAATCTGTCACAATTGGTTGGAGTAGTAAAACTAAAGTAAAGTGGGAAATGATATAAATATATTAACAATTATTCTTTCATCTAAGAGCAGTATCGCTATTCTCTCTATCATATACTCTTGTCGTTATAAAAAAAAAAAAACGACAAACATTAAAACTTAAAACGAACAAAAATAATTACGTATACGAAGGGGATTGCCCCTTCCTCAAAACCTCACTCTTTACGCTATAGTTTTTTAGTATTAAAAAAACCTCCTATTGTTCTAATTAAACGATCATTGTGTTTCAAGAGTCGTTCTTAAGGCATTCAGACAAAATTCAAACTTTAGCGTAAAGAGCGAAATGTTGAGGAGGGGGCAACCACCTTCGTATACGTAATAATTTTGGTTGGCTTTAAGTTTTAATGTTGTTCCTTACTTTCAGTTGAAAAAACTTGTTTTTTGTCTTTAATTTCTGATCGTTTTTAAAATAATGCCAGGAAATTTGCCCCCTCCCCCGCTCCGCAGAGAAATCCCCCTCCCCACTGAAATATCCTCTAAACATTCAATCCCGGTGAAAATTTACCCTGGACAATTACCCTTAACAACCCCATGCGTAAAATTGAGACGGAAAAGAGAAAGCAAGACATACACAAATAATACAATATAGGAATTCTGGCAATTTCCCCAGTGAACCATTTTCCTCTGACAAGTTCACCCCCAGGAAACTTCCCTCCTCATGCAAAAAAACCTGTGTAGAAATTGCCAGTAGAAAATCCCCCCACACCCCAAAATTTATGCATACTTCCCAAAAACAAATACTATGCGTAAGCAATGGGCAAATTTTATAACCATAAAAACCTTTCCCCTGGGGTAGCGGGGGGGGGGGGCATTTTATATCCATAGACATAGTTATTGGGACTTTCAACTATGCTGAACAAAATGGCTATCTCAAAATTTTGATCCGGCGATTTTGGTGGAAAAAAGCAGTGGAGGAGGGGAACTAGTTGCCCACAAACTTTCTTGATCGCTTAAAAATGACACTACAACTTTTAATTTCCGTTCGAATGAGCCCTCTCACGATTTCTAGGACCAATGGGTTGATACGATCACCCCAGGGGGATAAAACCAACCAACAAATAAACCCGCATCCGTGATATTTCTTCTGGCAAAAAATACAAATTCTATATTTTTGCAGATAGGAGTTTGAAACCAATACAGCAGAATTTTCTGATACACTGAACCTGATTGTGTGATTTTCATTAAGATTCTATGACTTTAGGGGTGTGTTTCCCCTTTTTTTTTGAAAATCCGGCTAATTATCTCAAGCTCGTAATCTTTAATGGGTAAAACTAAATTTAATAAAACTTATATATTTGAAGTCAGGATAATAAGCCGATGGTTTGTTATATGTTTTGGTAATTCCATTTTTTAGAGTTTCGGTTAATATTGATTCGGGTTGCTCTTTACTTAGAATTCGTTACCACGAACTGTTTGATAATCCCTGAACCCCAAGTCGCCTTGCTGTTTCATTATTGAGAAATTATTGTTGAAAATCCGTAATTTTCGACGAATGATTTTAGTCTTTGTATTTGCTCTTCCAGCTTCGTATTTAGTGTTTGTTTTAGCTTAGCTATTCATTTAGGACTCAACCATGCATTTAGTGTACATGGTCCCACTAACCTTATTCGAATTGTTGAGGGATATTTGCAAGATTTCATAGAGTCAGGAAAAAATCATTTTTTCCAATTTTGTTTCTTTCATTAGAAAAATGAACAGACTGAAACAAAATGTCTAGAATAGCACTAGGTGTTTACATTTGTAATATAATTTCAGTTTCCAGAGAAATGAATTTGGCATCAGCTCTTCTGGTCATATACCTTAGTGCAATATCCTCACAACCAGCAAAAGTCTTAACAGAGAAAACTAAAGTTGGCCGAGTGCCTCGGACGACACGTACAAGAAGTTTAGTGAGGTATCGATTTCCATCAAGACTAGCCCCTTACTTCAAGCGAAGCTATATTTTACCAGAAAGAGCAGAAGATCTGGCATTGGAAGAGCTGCTTAAAGATGAATCTGAAGGTAACAATTTTCAAAAAGAAATTTTAACCTGACGTAAAGTATAAATAATCTAGCAATGCAGGCTCACGCTTACCTTGTAGGCTTATTAAAAAGACAAAAAGAACAAACCATCTTAATTCTCAACTTCGAACAACAAATGTCGTACCAGTTGCATTAGTAACGTTTATAATATCTTATTAATTAAATCGCTGCTAGTCTAATTGAGCTTCTGATAAGACATCGGAGCTGGGTGATGTAGGCCATAACTACATCTACAAGTGATGTAGGCGTTTTTTAAATACACTCTTTTGTGTAATTGGTTTTATTAAAGGCGTTTTAGTTTTCTTTGAACTGTACTGTTAATAGAAAACAATGAATTTCATTATAAAATTTTGTCAAATAGGTTTGCAAGACTAAAGAAAGACCATGTCTCCGGAACTACTACTGAACATGGAATATTTCAATCAAACCAGACCAGAAATAGTTACGTTTGTGCTGCTGGACCTGGAATATTTTGGATTCGCCCAATTCACAAGAACCTACAAGCCTGGGATATGCTAGATCAGCTAAGACGAAAAGGACACACAAGACTTGAAATATTTTTAATGAACGGACAACCCTCTGAACTGCCTCATTAAGACCAAAAATTGTATTGGGACTTGAACGCATTCTGCGATTGAATTGTTTTTCAACCGGTTTGTACCCCGGCATGTACCAAGGACAAAGGGACGTAAAACAATTAATGTAGCTTATAGATGATCACGGAGATCTTCAACTATCTATTAGGCAAGAAAAAATGATGTCTTGTTGCCCATACTAGTCCCAAGGAGCTTAAAAGGAACATCCACTTTTATTGCTCTGTTAGATGTGTCAAAAGGCACTCTTTCCCTGCGCCCCCCCCCTTCTGCGACTATAGCTCAATCAGGTGTATTTTATATGAGAGCAGTGGCAGTTCTGACCTCTCTTGCGACCGGGGCAAAATTTTGATCAGCACTGTTCTTTCTCCCAAAAATTTATAGGCGAAATTTTAGTAAAATTTTCATTTATTAACACAATTTTCATTGATAAACAAAATTTTTTATTTATTCAAATCTGACTTTTCTTCCTTTATACGGAAAACAATATGGGAAAAATTCAAATTTTGGACTGAATTTGCTTATAATTACTGCTGACTGCGCCCTCTGCATTATTTAAATAAAAATGAATTTTCAAAAATTACAAAATGATTATAAACATTAGATAACTTATTTTAAATTGTGCACCCCTGAAATTTATTCACCTGGGGAAAGTGCCCCTTCTGTGCCCCCTTAAAACCGCCTCTGAATGAGAGGCTAAAAACAACAATGCAACCCATGTCTTATCCCAGAGATTCACAGCCATTTATTAGGCGAGGAAAAATGACACAGCCATTTATCAAAGCCTCCCTTTTTACACCCGCCCACGAAGTTCCCATTTCCTTTAAATCTTTCTTTATGATGTCCTCCCACCCCAGACGGGGACTACCTGCTTTCCGTTTAGCCCTAGATGGTTGGCCGAAAAGAACAATCTTCGGCAATCTGTCATCCTTCATCCGCACACCGTGCCCTAACCACCTCAACCTTTCTTTCATTATAGCCCTAGAGAGCGGTATTGAACCACACCTTTCGTACAGCCTATTGTTTGAAATACGGTCAGTCAGCCGGGTACCCAGAACAACCCTTAAGCAATTTCTCTGGAAAACATCTAGCAAATCTTCATCGGCTTTTCGGAGTGTCCATGCTTCAGAGCCATATTTGACCACTGTCATCACTGTAGCTTCAAATCACAGTTTATAGAATTAGCAGTATGATCATTCTCTATCTCTCCCATTATAAAAACCCGGACAGGGGTGCGAGTGCTCCGGAGAACGTTTTTGCAGATAGAAACATAGGCGTTATCAGATCTTTTCGCGGGTAGACAAGTCAGATTTCTCTTGGACGCGAAACTTGGCTTCAACGTTGGAACACTAATTTTGAAGAAACTAATTTTAAATTAATTTATTCCAGTACATACATGAAAATCGGTAGTTAGTAGTGTAATGTTATTATTAGATGTTTTTAGGAATTAAAAATAGGTTTCGAAGTCTCAAGTTGGTTTCAAAGGCATTTTGAGAAAGTTTCTGCCAAAATACGTGTTCCAAGGTAATTGGACCGCTAATGGCAGATCAAATGAGAGGAGTTGTTTTTACGCGCCGATATAAATATAAATATATATATATATATATATATATATATATATATATAATATATATATATATATATATATATATATATATATATATATATATATATATATATATATATATATATATATATATATATATATATATATATATATATATATATATATATATATATATATATATATATATATATATATATATATATATATATATATATATATATATATAGTATATATATATATATATATATATATATATATATATATATATATATATATATATATATATATATATATATATATATATATATATATATATATATATATATATATATATATATATATATATATATATTCAATTTTCTGAAAATTCCCGAAGAATTTTACGAAAAACAATTCTTAACAGACGTTTGGTATTTTCTTGGATAGGGCTATTGTGGCAACTTTTACCACAACAACCAATAATTAGAACTCAAGTCCTAAAATTGTTCTCAATCAGGAACCCTTATCGCTATCTAAATTCAGAAAGTGCAAAGATTTTCAAACAGAGGTGTTTATTGTTTAAAGTTCAGGAAAGGTCTGCCCATTTCATATGAAAACATTGATTGAAAACAAAACTAGTTTTATCTAGGCTCTCCGCCAAAACAGATAACTAGATTTTTCAAATATCATAGGAACTACAATCTGAGAAAATAAATATCACGACGTGAAAAAAAAAATGATAAACTATCCAGTTGTGGATGCAGAGAGGGGGCGAGGGTTACCCCCGTAGTCTAAAGTAGTGTAATTTACCTAATTAACGCAAGTTTGAATTAATTAAACTTGCTCCCAACGTATATTGATCGTACAAATCTATTTTGCGCCCCCCCCCCTAAAAAAATCCTGGATCCGCCCCTGAAACCATCACACCTACTCCTCCAGTTATTAGAAGAAGAAAAATTCCTTATTTTCACAAATTTCATCAACCCCCCCGCCCCATTTTTTTTAAAATCCTAAAAATCCCGATAATGTTAGTCCAAGTAAAAAATATATTAAGTAAAAATTTTTATATAAATTAATTAATAACATTGAGATGGGACACTTGCAAACCACATGGCTGGCTCACCAATTTTTTTTCTGCTTTCGCAATTACGAATAATGCACTTGGTAACCATTTCTCAGTGATTGACGATAACAGACTAATCCGCTAAGGTAGAAACAAGTGGGAGGAGCTTTTTGTTCGCACCGAGACCGAAGACCAGAAATTATCTGCGATAAGCTTACTGTCTACAAACTGTGCTTCTAATATTCTAATCTTGGTTTGCAGTCTTATCTTCCTATTCTTCCAGACTTTTTTTTTAACTGTGAAAAGACACCCTGAGCCTTGGCTATTCTATATTTAACATCTTCACTGCTCCCACCATCTTTACTAATAATACTACCAAGGTAAGGTTTGTACAACTAACAAAAACAGACCTAGGAGCGTTAGTCGACATGCTCCTACTACGATTAAAAGGCCAGGCCTTAACCTTTCTAAAACAGATTGAACATAGCAAAGGCAATAACGCCAACTTGCCAATAAATACGGTTGATTACTTGTTAAAAGCTTTTAAAGATAGGTTTATAGAAACCAGTTCCATAAATAAATTAAAACACAGAACAGTTAGTTTTGACTTTTCACAGAATATAAGAGAATATCTTGAAAATATACGCATTTCTGTAGAGGCGAAATCCGGAAGTGGTTCAGGGCAACTGTATGAAAAAGTCATACTAAATACCTTTTTGCAAGGGGAGTGGTAATATCTAAAAATATTCAGACGTTGGATCTTGCAGTTCAGGAGGTAGAGCGATTGATAGAAGTCGACACGATGGTCGCAAATCACAGTAAAGCAAAAATAAATAGCCTAGGTAATTCAAATACGAACATAAAGTTCAAGAGCGATCAGGCATCCTCCAATTTCTTTTCAAGGGGTAACTCCCCAATACCATAAAGGAACAAAATGCAAGAACCTACTAGGCAGAAACCAGTGCTTTTTCAGCCAGCCAAACAATCCAATTAAGAAATTTATCCTACCGTAATAAGGTTTTATATCTGTAATCATGTTGGGCACATCACAAGGGAGTTTCGTTATGTCCCCAATCAAATTCCAAGAATCGCTGTCGGTAATACGCAAAATTGCGGCAACCATTTGTTCGGAAGAACAAAATTTTAGCATCGGTCGTGCACTAGGCTATAGCCAGGGGGATTGCGCCAATCAGTACCTTACAACACGTACCAACCAAACTTGTATAACCCTCCCCCAACAGACAAATTAATTACCGATTTGAAAACCCAAATACTCGCCAAAGCCAATATAATGCGAGAATGCTATATAGAAATAACGAAAATTTGCCAATGGGAAATGAAAATTTTGCAAGCCAACGGCAATGGCAGTCAGCGCCAGTAAGCGGGACTGACAGAGGAAATCCACGTTACTATAACAATTCCTGGTGAAGGCAGACAGACATAAATTAATTAGATATGCCTGAGGAAACTCATGCGTCTGAATATCTATTACAGGCATCGACACATGAAATAAATCCCCAGGGAAACGTTTCAGGCCCCTCAGAAATATGAATTGGACCCAGAGGGTGCCTGGGATATTTAATAGGTCCAAAACAATAGTAGTGCCGTCCTATAGTGATATTAATAACAAGTTACCTATATTTAATGATGTTTGTGTAGAAATTGTTTATTTTAAGGCTTTGACTGATTCTGGTGCAACAATTAGTATCAGAATCTCTTGTGTATTAAATATTTTGCCTCTGCATATTAGGCGACAGAGGAACCCTAATAATTCCAATTTAATTAGTGTGACAGGCCGTAAATTGGAAGCAAAAGGTTCCATTTGCCTAAATGTAAAAAGAGACAATAGGATCTTTACGACAAATTTTATAATATGCGATAACTTTCCATATGAAGCAATCATAGGCACAAATTTTTAAGGTCCAATAGAGTACTATTAGACGTAGCAAATGAGAGGCTTTTCTACCTGGCTAAGGTGGGGAAAGAAATTTCTACCTTAAGAAATCGTAACAGAGGATACGAAGGAAACGTAACGGTAAACAAAATTTCTGACGGTATCATGTCGGAACATTTTGAGTCTCAGGTCTCAGAAAGAAAAAGTGGAATAATAAGAAACTCGTTCAATAATGCTGCAAAAAACTACAGAAATGAAGTAAGGTAAAATGATTAAAGTATTGAATTGGCAAAAATAGAAATAGGAGATTTGTGACAGTAAAGGTCAAACGAAATCAAGAAAATATTGAAACTATGGAAAAACATAATAAAGCCCAACTTGACGCCACAAGAGGCCGCAATAGCACAGCATAGCGCCAGTATGAAACTAATAAATAATGAAAATAAAGAGCAATATTACGGATTCG